>NC_052504.1:99613675-99672028 GCF_014356525.2 Nilaparvata lugens
CAAGTATTATAAACGTTTCGTTGATGTTTCAGAGATAACTCTACCCACTGCCTATGTCAAACTGTATCGCATTGGAGTGCTGGATAGAATTGCCAGAACCCTTCACCAAAAGCAGCGCTCTGATGACGATTATGATGATGTTGATGATGATTATGTAAGTGTTTTTCCAAATAATCATAGATAAAGACCTATGGTATATTTTAATGTTCCCTTATATTGGGAGGAATTGATGGCTTCCTGTTACCTGGCTCAGCCAGACTGGCTGGGTTATTTTGGATACCAAAACTTAACCTGAAGAATGAATCATCCAAAATTGGTTTTGAACATTAAATCGAAAAAATGTAGAATAAATGATTCAACAAATAATTCAGAAACTATGTTTCAGAATCAATTTATTTCATACAATCTCTCATATGATTCTCCAGCCAATCAATGAAAAACAAAAACAATGCTAGAAAAGGATAGTGCTATCTGCTTTGACGAATGATAGACAAGGATAGCAAGACCAATGCTAATCAAATACTACCATCATAACGAGGACTTAAATATAGGTATTGGCAACTCTATATTTAATATCAATCATCCTTAGTTGTATTTGGCACAAAATCCTATTGCAAGAATTATACATGTGGAATTAGATACATATTATAATACAATTACCAAAATACATCACAACAATTTATTATAGATGTAATATTCAGCTTAGTGGAATCATTGTACAGAATAACTCCCAGAACTTTCAATACAATTTTGAATGAGAAAATTTTTAAACAGCTCTGGAATATGTGGAAATTTCGAACTTCTAATGATCTTTCATCGACTACCAGAGCAAAGCTCCGTCCCATTTTTTAATGTTTTTGTGAAGAGAGCAACTATACAAGACTTAACCTATTTCAGATTGTTTATTATTCAAGGATCCAAAGGTTCAAAGAACCCCACACGTCAACCGTATCTTATTGTGCTCTCAGGTAATATGTTAGTTAGACAAACCAATACCGGTGTTCTTTACAAAAACCAGGAGTTCTTCCCTATAATTCATCACCCGGTTGCTTGTTACAATCCAGTGTGATATGCTTGGCAGTCTCTTCAGACTGATTAGTCCTCGTGACCTATGTGAGTTCCACTCCTGGCCTTCTTTGAAGGTCCTACCGCTGAGGAAGGGGCGGCTAAGTTGCCTCTAGGGCGCCCGGCCACACTTGACTCAGCCCCTTGACCCACATTTGTGACTGGAGTTTCACCCATCTCTGGTCTCTTGGTTTTTTCTTTTTGCCCCTCCGAAACTTCGCAGGGTCAGAAGTCCCTACCCCAAGAAGTTTTGCCTAAATGGCCGTCCTTCTTTGAGCAGTGGTGAGGTTTGGTCACTCCACCCGAAACCCGTGACCTACGTGAGTTCCACTCCTGGCTTCTTTGTAGGTCCTTCCGCTGAGAGAGGGGATTCCAAATTGCCTCTAGGGCACCAGGTCACCCTCGACTTAGCCTCGTGACCCACATTTGTGCCTGGAGTTTCACCCATCTCTGGTGGGGCAGATCCCGTGGGTTTGAAGGCAAGGCAACTTGTGGAGTTGCCTTGAGGTCCATTTTAGTCGCCTCCTATGACAAGCATGAATGCTGTGGGTGAATTCTGGTTTTCAACACATTCTTGAGTACGATGATCGACTCAGAGCTCCCCCAACCCACAGGGGGCTATTTCGGATTATGTTTAACCTTATCCAAATTTGGGAGAGGAATAGCACAAGGTTACCATATTTTTTCTCTCCCTATAATTTTTGATTACTTACTTGTATGAATCAATAAATAATAAATAATGGGATTATTGTGAATGTGCATTTTGTGCTGATTTGTCATGTGTGAATTACATCACTAGCTGACTGATATTTGAACCTTGTGATTTCAGGAACCATCATCAGCTGATAGTGGGAGTGAATCGTCTGCAGAAGAGGAGGAAGAAGGCAGCAATGAAGAAATGGTAGGAGAGGGGAGGGTTTCATGCAAAACAACTTCTAAAAAGCTTCATCAATGTACATTCTGTGGAAAAAGCTTTTCTCAGTCTAGTCATTTAACTTCTCATTTGCGTATTCACACCAATGAGAAGCCTTTCCCGTGTACAATCTGTACGAAAACGTTCTCACAGTCAAGTCATTTAACAGTTCATTTGCGTACCCACACCAAAGAGAAGCCATTCCAGTGTACAGTCTGCACCAAAAGGTTCTCTGAGTCTGGTGTCTTGACTAGGCATATGCGTACCCACACCAAAGAGAAGCCATTCCAGTGTACAGTCTGCACCAAAAGGTTCTCTCAGTCTGGTGTCTTGACTGGGCATATGCGTACCCACACCAAAGAGAAACCATTCCAGTGTACAGTCTGTGCGAAAAGGTTCTCACGGTCTGATTATTTGGCATTGCATATGCGTACTCACACGAAAGAGAAACCATTCCAGTGTACAGTCTGCACCAAAAGGTTCTCTGAGTCTGGTGCCTTGACTAATCATATGCGTACTCACACAAAAGAGAAGCCTTTTCAGTGCACAGTCTGTGCAAAAAGGTTCTCTGAGTCTGGTGCCTTGACTAATCATATGCGTACTCACACGAAAGAGAAGCCTTTTCAGTGCACAGTCTGTGCAAAAAGGTTCTCTCAGTCTGGTGCCTTGACTAATCATATGCGTACTCACACGAAAGAGAAGCCTTTTCAGTGTACAGTCTGCACCAAAAGGTTCTCTCAGTCTGGTGACTTGACTAAGCATATGCGTATCCACACCAAAGAGAAGCCATTCCAGTGTACAGTCTGCACCAAAAGGTTCTCTCAGTCTGGTGACTTGACTAGGCATATGCGTACCCACACCAAAGAGAAGCCATTCCAGTGTACAGTCTGTACAAAAATGTTCCGGAATCGTCCTAATTTGAAAGTTCATTTGCGCACTCACACCAATGAGAAGCCTTATCAGTGTGAAGTCTGCACAAAAACATTTTCTCAGTCAAGTCATCTAACAGTTCATTTGCGTACCCACACCAAAGAGAAGCCATTCCAGTGTACAGTCTGTACCAAAAGGTTCTGCACACCAAGCGAATTGACCATTCATATGCGCACTCACACAAAAGAGAAGCCATTCCAATGTACAGTCTGTAGAAAAAGGTTCTCCCAGCGTGGAGAAATGAAACTGCATATGCATATTCACACAGCTCAGAATGACTGAATTTTTTCTTCTCTATTGCCTGGTTTTTATTAGTAGGGTTAGTGGTAGAGTTCCCTGGGCAAGTATTAACTATCTTGTGAACTCTCCCAATGATAACGTTCATGGTAGAGTACTAGTTTTTAGTAGAGTAGAGTGGGATAGTACTCTACCACTTGCCTTCCCCCACCACCGCTTCTCACTCTACTCTACCACTACTATGCTAATGAAAACAGTCTTGAGCTAGTAGAGTAGAGTCGTGCCGTAGGCTATCAAGTTCAAAAAGTATTGTTATTTATTGAAATTTATTAAAACATGTTAATTTATTAAAATGTCGAGTGTTTAGGTGTTAATTTATTAAAAAGTATTGACATTTTAAGGTTAGTTCTGTTCACTAGACAACACACTTAACCTACTATTCTCAATTGTAGTGAAAACAGTTACTCGACCAAGTAAGTCAAGTACAGTTAGCTCGGTACAATTAGTATTTCAGTTACTGGACCACTAACTCTACTTGTGAAAACCAGGCTTATTGGTGTGATATAAGTTTCCAATATTTCTATTCATTTATTTATTTGTAAAGCCAATTCTCCATAAGTATGTTATGCCTATAGTGAAGTCCACGATATAATGGCAGTGGAGAATGTTAGGAGAACAACGTTGTCGATCTTCTGTCTTGTCAATTCCTTCTATAGACGGTTTATTGATGTAATATTTACTGTTCATCCTCGTTTAAAATAATCAATTATATTTTATTAAGCAAGAAATCATATTTTTAAATAATTTTGATAATTAAGATGATATATTTTGTGGATTAATTATTAATTCTAAATTGTTAAAAAACGATCTGGCAACAGAGCAAAATGAGAGAGAGATAGCGCTATCCGCTTTGTTGAATGATAGACAAGGATAGCAATATCATTGCTAATCAAACACTGCCATTATAACGTGGACCTCACTGTAGGTGATGATGAGGGGATGAATGATAATACAGTACAAACGTTTCTATTTGTGATGATTTCATGAATAGATGAAATGAAACTTGAGAATGAGTAGCTGATTTAAAATGAGGGAGATATGAAACCTGAATTACCTGATAAATCTATACTAAGAACCTACTTGCTACTTACTATTGTCTTGTCAAAGTTAATAACTTTCGTTTATTACATTAATTAAATAGCTGATTACAATATTATAAAACATAAAATCTACCAACAAACCGAATTAAATTGTATATTATACTAAATTGTAATATTATTTATACTTTATATATTTATATACTTTATATATTTATATACTTTAGATAACCTACGTAGTTTTAGGGAAATTGTAGTCTACTTATATTCGAATCTCTAATTTCCTCACTTGTTTAGAAATACTTTTTTCAGATATGTCTCTAAAACAATTTTGAATATTTATTTAGAGGGACGGTATGGTAGCTGGGTTGTAATTTATTGAAACGGTTGAGGCTCAGATGAAGATGTCTATTGTGAGTCTTGGATAATCTCTTGTAGTGGATATCACTTTTTTCTTGTTAAGTCTTTGTTTTACAGTTATCACTATGACCTTTATAAAATAAGAAAATTTTGTATGAACATTTTGTGAGGTGAACAACTACAAGACTTAACCTATTTCTAACTACAGTCGAACCTCTCTATAACGAACCTCCTCTTAACAAAATCCTCTATACAACGAATTTTTACCTGGTCCCATGACATTTTAGAGTTTCAGCTGCTTATTTACCTCTAACGAATTTCGGACCTCTCAACAACAAAGTTTTTTCTTGAATTCAACATACAAAATGTAGTGTGTATAGGAAGCAGACGGTCATTTTCAAGTAATTGTTTAGTTTCAGCAGACTGAAAATAATGGCAATAATTCAGGTAGGAAGAAGATAGGGTTGTAGACAGTCAATAGAGATTGAAACACATGTCGAAAAGTGAATGCAAGTTACTGGAAATTGAATTTCGAGGACTTGTCATTCGTAGACCAGGCAGGTGAACGACTGGACTTTCCCATTCTTGCTTTTGTCATAGATTTCAATTCTTATTATAACTGACTATGATGATGATGACTGTGACGAACCTGAGGAGAAGAATCAGTCAGATTAAGAAGTTGTAGAATCTTTCAAATTACCAGGCAAGGATTAAAACTGTAAAATAGTGTACCAGACAACATTTTCGACTGTTTAAATAAATGTGAGTGGTTCATTAAACATGATGTTTTATTAAAATGCAAAATTCAACCAAAAATTACTCACTTTTTCAAATAAAAAGTCAAAAATAAGAAAGTTGGGTTATTATAGTATTTATAGTGAAGTTATTGACAACATAGTTACAGGATGTTGTGTTCAATCTAATAGTAGTGTGAAAATTAGTAAAATAAATTTGATGAATGAAATTGAAAATTATTGCTACCGTACTGAGTATGTACTTTGATTAAACTCTACTTATAGTACAAATCAAGCATTCTGGAAATAAATTGGTTACTTACTTATTACATTCTATAAATATGAAAAAACATGTTTATTTATTTTAAACAGCATGAATTTTCAAATTTTCGTATTAATATTGGCCCAATAAGTACCCTACCTACGTTCACGATTATAATATGTTTTATCTACCATATTCATTTATTTACCGCCATGATACGATATTTGAAGATTCATAAGATCGTGACAGTTTTCTTGACAGAACAACCTCCTCTCAATAACGAATAACTCTCTGCAGCGAATTTTTTCTCGGGATAATCGACTTCGTTATACAGAGGTTCGACTGTATGATTGTGTAACCTTATCTAAATTTGGGAGAGCAATAGCACAAGGTTACCTTTTTTTCTCTCCCTTCCATTTTGATGATGTACTTATTGTATGAATCAATAAAGAATAGAATAAATTTAGACTCAAAGATAATATCAGTGTTGCCAAATCGTGTGAAATTCCAATCTCTTCATGCAAGCTCTGTTCATAAGACAGGATTTGTTGTATTCAATTCGACTACACAGTCTGTATTTCCTAGCATTTTTTCTCCTCACATTTTTCAAAAATCAATTGAGAAAAAATGTTCAAATTTGGTACAGAAGTTCAGCTAGGGTCTAGAATAATACTATACTATTAAACGACAAATTCAGTTTATATGTTTAGATGTTTATATGTTTGTATTTCACCGGACCTCGAAAACAGCTCTAACGATTCTCACGAAATTCAGAACATAGTAGGCTTATAATATAAAAATTCGATTTCACTAGGTCTCATCCCTGGGAAAACTCGCTGAAGGACATTAAAAGGATAATATTATTATCCATCTTTGGAAAAACAGCTGATAATAATTATTTCGTCGTCTGTTGATGATGGAAGTGAGTGAGCGAGTTCATGTGTGTGGGACTGTGTCAAAATTATGACTCAGCTGTTGAACTTTTGTAATAATTCAATCAGGTACTTAGTGTCGGTTGCAAAAAAGCCGGGTTATTTTCAATCATGATTAATTCCATTAGATCCATGTTTTTGAAATGGTCTTCTCTAATTTGGTTCTCGTGAAATTAATCCGGATTAAAATTTAACCGGCTTTTATGCAACCGGACCTTTGTGAGGGAAATTTTTGCATTCCTCTGGGAATTAATCTCAATTCACTGTGATAGGATAGATCGTTTCTGTATGAACTATGAATATTATTATAATTTCTTCTCTCGTAATAAATGTTTTATGCTACTCCAGAGCAAAGCTCGGTCCCCGATATTAGTCTTAAAATGCAGAGTTGTCTATTTAAATCCAGTACCGTAGTCATATGGGTTCGCATGAAAAGATTGAAATTTCGCACAATTTGGCAACACGGATGTTATCTTCAAGTCTCAACTTATTTTATACAAAAGTGAGGTCTACATTATAACGGCAGTGTTTGATTCGCAATTGTATTGCTATCCTTGTCTATCATTCAACAACGTGGTTAGCGCTATCTCTTTCTCGCTTTGCTCTGTTGCCAAATCGTTTTTCAACAATGTAGAAATATAATCAACTAACAAAATATCTAATCTTGATTATGAAAATTCATTATGAAATCTTTGGAAAATATAGTTTATTGCTTGATAAAATATAATTGATTATTTTAAACGAGAATGAACAGTTAATATTTTATCAATAAACCTGTATCAGCTACCTTCTATAGAAGGCATTGACAAGACAGAGGATCGGCAACTTTGTTTCCCTAACTTTCTCCACTGCCATTATAACGTGGACATCACTATATAACTATTCACTCATGTGAATACTGTTAGAAAATAATGAGTTAATATTATTTTATATTATACGTTCAAATTTAAATACATTGTTTTTCCTATGTTGGCATGCAATGACAACAGCTGTTTTGTGTGTGTCGAATAAACGTTAAAATTTAAAGACTGTATAATAAGTATAAACATTTCAAGATTATGATACAAAGATGATCAAGATGAAATACTGGGTAAATAAGTTCCCTAAAAAATACAAACAAGAGAAAAAGAAAACTGGGTAAATAAATTCCCTAAAACAACACACATTTCAAAATAAGTGATACATGATGAAAAAATATGTCACAAGCAAACAATTATTTACACAGCAATGGATAGATTTTAGAAAAGTTAAGTTTTATCAACAATTTAAAGATTAGGAAAATAAGCTACTATTTCAACTTCTAATATTATTTCAGAAAAATACAAATTTAAATGACTATGGACAAGATTGGTTAAGATATGCATCATAGAAGAAATTTACTGAATATTACACAAAGACAGGAAAGAATCGAAAATTGAAAAGATTAAGGGCCAAGAAAAATAGGCTACAGGAAAGAAAAAGATACAATTATGGACTCTTACCATACGTATATTTACGGTCATTGCTATTCTGAATCCCGGCATGACACAGGATTCCTAATCATTGTGTGTTGGGGAATACCCTTTCATCATGTGATTCATTGTCATCATCTTGTAAGTAAGCAACTTGAAACAACCTTTGAATACTAATACATCAATGGAAACTTTGTGTTTTGTTTTCTTCAATAGTATGATTTTATTCATAGGTTCATTTGTTTCAACCAAGCAGTTTTGCCTACAAAAGTTCGTCATGTTCACTTGAGAATGCATAGCATACACCTTTTCAATTCTCAGTTGAAAGTTGAACTCATCAACTTGACTCAAAGCAACATTCATTTTGTTGACATTATTCCTAACCTCCACAGAAACCTGTCTCATGTAATCATTCATTTTATTTACAATCTTCCTAACTTTTGATGTAGTAATCTGATCCATAGAAACATTTGATTTGTTTACTGTTTTCCTAACCTTCAATGTAGCAATAGTACTTTCTTGATAGTTGACTTTCAATGAAGACAACTCCCTACCTACTTCTTTACTCAATTCTACACTTTCACTATGGTTGACTTTTTCAACAACAGTAACTAGGCCTACATTTTCAGAAACTTGAATGAGTTGATCTTGTAACTTAACACTACTATCATCATGCTTCAATTTGCTTTCATCTTTATGATTTTTAATCAATGTCTCATGTGCATCTTTCAATAGAAGGTTTATACTAACCTGCTCTAGTCTTATGCTAGTACATTCTTGCTTCATATCATCAAACCTAGCACTTTGATCTTGTTTCAATTTATCAAACTTAGCATTTTGCTCATCAAATCTAGCATTTATCTCATCAAACTTTTGTGTTAAGAATGCTATAAGATTCAGATCATTTTTAATGTTTGCCATTTTGTAATATGCACTGATTCATTAAAACTTGATCTCTCTTGAACCGACCTCCCACTCAGCAACAAACCATTCATAACCTATCAAGATATCTATCCTACTAATAATTTTTCATAACCAGGGATTTCATAGTGTACCATTTGGGACATATTTATTTTGTAATTCTGTCCCACCAGGGGTACCATTTGCCGTGCTACCAATTTTTCCTTAAACGGTTGGAATAGCATTTAACACCTATCAAACCAAGGACAGTTGTCGGCTCCAATAAAATAGATTCTTGATAAACTGTGAATGGATCTATTGCCTATGAATGAGAAATCCAGTTTTCAGAGCAAATTAACTTATAATCTTCAGATGAAATTTTGGCAAAACATAGAAATATACAAAGAACAATAACTTACAAGCCTAATTATTTCAAGTAACTACGAACTAAAATACTTATCTAGTTTACAGTTGAAACACAGTGGCTATTGGCTTTACTACACTAATAGCTAATTTTGCACAAAAATTTATATAACTCAATCTAAAACATTAATAAACGAAAATGATTTAGAGCAAAACTCCACGACAACATTTGTAGCCAGCCATTTTTCAGAAGAAGGGCTGAACAGGAAAAGCAAAGTTGAAAGTCACAAAACCAACGCCCTGTTCAATATCGATCTCCACAGACACGTCATCAAAAAATTATAACTTATAAGTTTAGAATTCACATTCTACATCTGTTCTCAATAAAACTTTATTTTGAAAATGTTATTTTAAATTTTTATATATATCTCGATTTAAATAAACCTTTTATCCAGTAATATGTTAACCCTGCCTCGGTGACATCATGGAACAATGCAACAAACATTTACAATAATAAATTCTCCATCAAAAAGTTTGTCCGTCTATTGATAACTCTGACATTTACTATAAAGTTCCATAGATCTCGAATTTAAGATTCGATTCAAATGTGAGAAGAAAAATGTAATATTACACAGTCAATAGAGATTGAAACAGATGTCGAAAAGTGAATGCAAGTTACTGGAAATTGAATTTCGAGGACTTGTCATTCGTAGACCAGGCATGTGAACGACTGGACTTTCCCATTCTTGCTTTTGTCATAGATTTCAATTCTTATAACTGACTATGATGATGATGATGACTGTGACGAACCTGAGGAGAAGAATCAGTCAGATTAAGAAGTTCTAGAATCTTTCAAAATTATCAGGCAAGGATTAAAACTGTAAAATAGTGTACCAGACAACATTTTCGACTGTTTAAATAAATGAGAGTGGTTCATTAAACATGATGTTTTATTAAAATGCAACATTCAACCAAAAATTACTCACTTTTTTCAAATAAAACGTCAAAAAATAAGAAAGTTGGGTTATTATAGTATTTATAGTGAAGTTATTGACAACATAGTTACAGGGTCCACATTATAATGGCAGTGTTTGATTCGCAATTGTATTGCTATCCTTGTCTAACATTCAACAACGTGGTTAGCGCTATCTCTTTCTCGCTTTGCTCTGTTGCCAAATCGTTTTTCAACAATGTAGAAATATAATCAACCAACAAAATATCTAATCTTGATTATGAAAATTCATTATGAAATCTTTGAAAAATATAGTTGCTTGATAAAATATATTAAATTATTTTAAACGAGAATGAACAGTTAATATTTTATCAATAAACCTGTATCAGCTACCTTCTATAGAAGGCATTGACAAGACAGAGGATCGGAAACGTTGTTTCCCTAACTTTCTCCACTGCCATTATAACGTGGACATCAACTAACTATTCACTCATGTGAATACTACCGTACTATTACTAATTAATCACTATTCAATCATGTTATATTGTACATAATTACTGTGCATAGTTTATAATAATTATAGTTATTAGGGCGGCTCCCACGCTTGACTTATATGAGCAACAATTAACATTATTTTATTGATTCAAATAATATGAGACATTACCGTATTTTCATGAAATGTTTCAAGAACCATTAAGAAAAGTCAGCTGTATTTATAAAAATTTAATGTGTTCTCCATAATTTGAAAATATGTTTTATGCTCACTTTATAAATAAAACACCAGTATAATAATGATGAGTTTGTTTATTTGATGGCATTCAATTTAACTTCTAGTTGCACAACGGTCGGTTAACTTTTAATCAAGATTAAACTAATCGGCGTTAACATTTTCTAATTCCGATTATACTCCGTAAAAAATTACTTTGAACTTGGGACGGACATGCGCAGCAGAGGAGGCATACAGTGGTAGGGATACAACGGCGGCCAAGTTGCCGCTCTGAACCGTCCAGCATTCTCTAATTTCTAGTGAGTTTTCAAGTGCTTATGCTAAACTTACAGAGTTTCCTCTCTGGAAGCATTCATTCGACTGACTCTGATCGACAAATTGGCAACTGCGCTTCTACCCATGACCATCTATCCATCACTGTAATTGGCTGATCTCCCTCCATTTCTCTGCGCCGCATATTCCTCCAAGTCAGAAGTTATTTTGTACGGAGTATATAATTATAGTGAACAGTGAAAATATAAAGTCCCACGACTTTCAATAATTGAACTATTCCCACTCAGCCCGGCCGAGTGAGTATGAATAATACCATAGAGAAACAATAGTGCTATTGTTTGTTACTTTCCTTGCCCTATTACCATATGGTCAATCAGATCAATTTGTCGATCAGAGTCAGTCGAATGAATGCTTCCAGAGAGGAAACTCTGTAAGTTTAGCATAAGCACTTGAAAACTCACTAGAAATTAGAGAATGCTGGACGGTTCAGAGCGGTAAGGAAAGTATTGCTTTCCAAAAAAATTAAGGTACCCTAATTTCAAGTTTTCTATACGTTTCAAGGTCCCCTGAGTCCAAAAACATGATTTTTGGGTATTGGTCTGTGTGTGTGTATGTCTGTGAACACGATAACTCCATTCCTAATTATCAACCGATTGACTTGAAATTTTAAACTTAATGTCCTTATACGACGAGGATCCGACAACAAGAAGTTCATTAAAATTCAATTCAAGATGGCGGAAAAAATGGCGGATAATTAGACTACTAAAAACCCATGTTTTTCTCGAAAACGGCTCTAACAATTTTCTTCAAATTTATACCATGAATAGCTATTTATAAGCTCTATCAACTGACATGAGTCTCATTTCTGAGAAAATTTCAGGAGCACCGTAATATTCTTGAGAAAAATGGCGGATAATAACTAAAAAACCATGTTTTTCACGGTTTTCTCGAAAACGGCTCTAACGATTTTCTTCAAATTTATACCATGGATAGCTATTCATAAGCCCTATCAACTGACATAATTCTCATTTCTGGGAAAATTGCAGGAGCTCCGTAATATCCTTGAGAAAATTGGCAGATAATTACTAAAAAACCATGTTTTCTTGATTTTCTCGAAAATTACTCGACCGATTTTTTTCAAATTCATACCCTGTATAATTATTTATCAGCTCTATCAACTGAGTGTTCTGAGCATGAGTCTTTTCCCTGGGAAACTAATGGGGGTCCACACCATCCTTGAGAAATAGATTTTGTAACCTCCTTCTCGTGCATGAGGTAGGTAGGTAGAGCAGTTTATAAAAAGAACACATAGTTGAGATATTTCATCTGTAGAACAGCTGTTTTGACGACTTTTAAAAAATCATCGAATTTCACAATTTACACAAAGGAAAAGGTACTCTGAAAACAATTATATATACACACATACCGTACAGTAGTCTGATCGTAATTTCAAATATATGTTGCCGCCAATCCTCATTATGTTATTCCCCTAAATTATTCTCGTTTAAGAATGAGGCTTACAGTTCAATGTGCAAGGAAAGTTGAGTGAGTGTACCACACACCAGATTTTATGCTATTGTTTCTCTATGATAATACCATTAGAATCGCTTATGTAGGAATTTATTGTAAAACGAGATATGTTTTATGAAAATATCAAGGAGTTAAGCTAGAAGAGTTCCTCAAAATCTCAAAATTATTTGTTCACTGTTACTGTTGTGTGCAGATCCAGCGGCTTTATTCGATCTGTGGCCTATCGCATCTTAAAATACAAACTAATAGACCTAATATTAAAGTGAGGTCCACGTTATAATGGTAGTGGAGACAGATAGGAGAGCAACGCTGCCGATTCTCAGTCTTGTCAATGCTTTCTATAGATGGTAGCTGATACAGGTTTATTGATGTAATATTAACGGTTTATTCTCGTTTAAAATAATCAATTAAATTTTATCAAGCAAGAAATTATATACTGTATTTTTCAATAATTTCATAATGCATTTTCATAATTGAGATGAAATATTTTTTTATTAAAAATATAAATGTTTATCATCGTACATTGATAAAAGACGATTTGGCAACAGAGCAAAGCGAGAAAGAGATAGCGCTATCTGCTTTGTTGAATGATAGACAAGGATAGCAATACCATTGCTAATCAATGTGGACCTCACTATAGTAGTCAACTGAAGTGGTTTTTGGAATAGGAAATTACTTAAATATTAGCTTGTATTTTCTCATGCAACAAGGTCCAGTTGTAATATATGGCTGTGAATCTTGGACGTTAACAGAAGAAGTAACAACACGTTCACTAAAGGTGCGTTTACACCAGAGTGTAAACAAAAAGTTTATTTTTCCGTTGTTATAGATTCTATTAGATTGAACATAACTTATCATGCACATGTTGTGCAGATGTGTTTGTCGAGTTCCGTTTAATCTAATAGAATCTGTAAGGACGGAAAAATAAACATTTTTTGACATCTTTGGTGTAAACGCAGCTTAATGCTGGTGTGTATTAAATTAAATCAAAATTTGGGAGAGAAATTGTACAGGCATAGCCTAGTTTTCCCTTCATGGTCATAATTATATCATGATTTTAATGTTTTGTACAATGAATGACTAGAAAAAATAACATTTTTAATAACAAGAAATCTATCTTTAAAACCTGAAGGTAATGCGATATATTGAAACTATAGTAGTTTTAATTTGTGTTTTAAGTCTGTTATTTTATATTAAAAACTTTTCAAAAAAGGGTACTATGAAGCTATTTTATAAATAAAAATAAGTAGCCCAGAAGAAATTTTACAAAAAAATGGTGTGGCGCACTCACACAATTCTCCTTGCCGTTATGAGAATTGATCACCTGACGCGCATCTGAAGTCTACTATTCAAAGATCTGAGCCAGCTGGTGACAGCACAATAACGTTGGAGACACACGAGGTCTGCTATCTCTTCATAGTGAATGATTTAATAGAATCAACAGTTGCCAATAGTTTGCAATTATTGAAATAATAACAAATTGCAATTGGATAATCACATTTTCTCGAATTTCAAGCTTATTTTCAATTTTAGGTGAAAATGTTACTGAACATTAATTGTAGAGATTTTCATGCTGAATCTTCTCCACTCTTTTTTGTTTATGTTGTATCTGAAGCCTGATAATTGGGAATCTAAATCAAACTTTACATAGATGGGGCGGAGCTCCTGAAATTTCTACAGGTGACTTGTGGCAGTTGATAGAGCTTATCAATGACCATTTTAGGTATGAATTTGATCAAAATCGTTGTAGCCGTTTTCGAGAAAATCTCGAAAACCCCTGTTTTTGAAAACATTTTCGCCATTTTAGCCACCATCTTGAATTATATTTGATCGAAACTGTTCGTGTCGGATCCTTAATTTTAAGGACCTCAAGTTCCAAATTTCAAGTCATTCCGTTAATTGGGAGATGAGATATCGTGAACACAGACGCACATACACTTATACACACACAAACATAGACCAATACCCAAAAATCACTTCAGGGGACTCAGGGGATCTTGAAACGTATAGAAATTTAGAAATTTGGGTACCTTAATTTTTTTCGGAAAGCAATACTTTCCTCACCTATGGTAATAGGGCAAGGTACGGTAAGTAAAATTAATAAAAGTATACCCCACCAACTATGTTGTTATAATTACAGATGACTAGGGAATAATAAAGAAGTGTCAATAATTAGAAAAGTGGAACAATACCTTAATTGGCTCACTGATCACAATAATCAATCATGCAAATTATAATTATTACGATTTTCTATCACCAGTGAATTACTTGTTTGATGTTTGCAAGATTACTTGAGGAAAACTCATAATTCAACTATTTCCTCTGTCAATTATTGTTCTCTTCTTAATACACTTAAACTGTATTATATTTACAACTAGTCCTAAGAATAACTTGTTTGATGTTTGCAAGATTACTTGAGGAAAACTCATAATTCAAATATTTCCTCTGTCAATTATTGTTCTCTTCTTAATACACTTAAACTGTATTATATTTACAACTAGTCCTAAGAATAATGTTTATGACAGAATTTATAAGCAGAATAATAAAGAAGGAAACCTTATTGGTTCCACTAAACCAATGAAAATTTATTTTTATGACCTGACGATGGTGTGATCACCAAAAATATAGTTCTTTTATAGTAGTTATAATTTGTATTCTTATTATAATATTTTATTATTCTTATATATTATTAATTATTCTTAATTAAGCTCTCATCCATATAACAGTTCATGATATCATATTAATTTCATGTTTTCGAGCATTTATATTTCTTATGAAGTAAGCTATTTATTATAGTATAATGGTAGGCTACTATATAAGTTCAATATGTAGGCCTAATTTTTACTTTCCTTGTCCTATAACCATAGGTAAGGAATGTATTGCTTTCCAAAAAAAATTAAGGTACACCAATTTGTAAATTTCTATACGTCTCAAGGTCCCCTGAGTGCAAAAAAGTGGTTTTTGGGTATTGGTCTGTATGTGTTGTCACGTTATTCTTTATATTTAAATAACGATTTGCCTCCTGCTTGGCATCAGTCGGTAAAGCATGAGATTTTGATATAATCATATAATTAGGTCGTGGTTTTTTTAATAGGATTCAGTCTCATAAAAATCTTTCTAGGCCTAGGTATGGGCTTCTCCTATAACTCTTGTAATTCAATAAAAATAAATATATATAATATGATACTTATACTATAGTGTTGAGGAATAAAATAAATTGCACACCATAAACATATCATACATATATTAAACAATAATGCAAAAGAAAATAGATCGAGGCAAAAAATATATAAAGAGCGATAGAAAATATAATATAAAAATAGAACAATAATTGAAATCAGTAAAATATCACAGGCTAAACTTTATATTCTAGATTTATGGCACGAATCATTACCATGTGCCTTTATCTTAAAATCATATGCATTCTTTTGCATGTAGCTGCGATATGCGCTTGCTAATACTTGTTGACTTGGACAATTCAATTAAAAAATAGGTTCTTTAAGATCAACTTGATAAATTAGCCACTAATAATCCAAATATATATATATATATATTAAATCTCTAGTACTTAGTAGATTTCTTTGTATCGAATATATATTTTATCTCAGGGTGCAAGATTCGCCACCTGACGGAATAGGTAGAGCCATTCATCTAGTGAATTAGAGCAATAACAAACTATCGCAAATTATATTGCAAAAATTAAATATCATATGCATATGTTTTAATAGCCTAGATTTTATACTTCTTTGATCCAAATGGAATTTTCTGAAATGTATTGATCTATATTTTTTCTTCAATAAAATACCTTTAATACTAATTTTACTTGCGCAAGTATTTCTCTTATTAATTTCTCAATTTATAATAAAAACCCTTCGGCGAGCTAGCTTTGATTATTAGATAGATTCGAAGCACTAGGCCCCATCACTAATTCAATATTTATCACTCACGTGTCGAAAATCTTCTTGTAAGCCGCCGATGTCGATCCAACTCCATGTGGTCCTGGAATATGGTAGCCGGAATCGTCTCTTCCAAGGGGTTATAAATTTATTCGAAATTGAAAAAAAATGACTTCTGCTTTACAATAGCATCACGAAGTCTTTTAAGAAATTTAATAATTTGATTTAACTTTAACTTTTACAAAATTATTAGCAAGGTACTACGCTCTAAAATATTTGGGGTCCTCTTATGGTGGCATTTGGCTGGCGAGTGCTGGTTCTCCTTTCTCAATTTTACAAATCTTATTTCCGACTTTCAAATTAACATAAAATTTGAATATCTTAGTCCTCCGCCATTTAGGTTCAAATAGATCGTACAAAAAATATCAATTATTACTTAGGTTGTACGATTAATAATTTCTTTGCCTTCGAGCCATATCGATAACATAGACTATACAAAGTTTTAACACAAATCCAGTACATTTATATAAATATATAGAAATATTTTTGAATTGGCCTACAGTTGCCGCCTATTAACTGCCGTTTTGCTATTGGTGCATGCAAATTTTATTCGGTATTCATGCGCCTGGTACCTCCTATTTCCTGAATACACTTAATTATTTTTATTTGGTTTATTGGTTATGCTCTTTACATGCTAGCTAATATTCTATACATTAATATTAATTTCATGCTACCTAATAATTAGCCACGTGATCATGTGTTTTTCACATTGCATACCGTTTGATTGCAATAGAGCTCTGCCAAGGGGTTTTGGTCAGATTCTACGTTTCTCGATTTGATCGATCTCTAGGTCACCGATCCGTGAATACATTACCTAACCTCAATCTTCAAAATATTTATATAATAATCTATTTATTAGCAACAAATTCCTTCACATCCTTTTTAGGTTTTTGTACCGTTTAGCCAGAACAAGCTGATGCTATCTAATCTTAGTTATTATCTATTTGGCGATATTAGCCAGTTACTTTATTTTCAGACCTATTACTATTTCGGTTAGGGATTTTTATCTACCCAAATTCGATACTTTACAGTGTGTGTGTGTGTGTGTGTGTGTGTGCGTGCGTGTGCGTGTGCGTGTGCGTGTGTGTGTGTGTGTGTGTGTGTGTCACGAACAATTGCCACGAACAATTTCGATCCAATGCAATTTAAGATGGCGGCTAAAATGGCGAAAATGTAGTCAAAAACAGGGTTTTTCGAGATTTTCTCAAAAACGGATCCAACGATTTTGATCAAATTTATACCTGAAATAGTCATTGATAAGCACTATCAACTGCCACAAGTCTCATATCTGTAAAAATTTCAGGAGCTCCGCCCCATCTATGCAAATTTCGATTTTAGATTCCCAATTATCAGGCTTCAGATAAAATTTAAACAAAAAATTTTGAGTGGAAATTAAAGATTGAGCATTAAAATCTCTACAATTAATGTTCAGTAACATTTTCACCTAAAATTGAAAATAAGCACGAAATTCGAGAAAATGTTATTATTTCAATTGCAAACTGTTGGCAACTGTTGATTCTATTGAATGATTCACTATGAAGAGATAGCAGACCTCGTATGTCTCCAGCGTTATTGTCGTGTCACCAGCTGGCTCAGATCTTTGTTTATAAGTAGACTTGAGATGCGCGGGAACACTAGCGTCAGGTGATCAATTTTCATAACGGCAAGGAAAGTTGTGTGAGTGCGCCACACCAGATTTTTTGGTAATAACTTCGTAATACCTACAAGTCGGTGAAAATCATGCAGCTAAAAATTGCTTACAATCTCACAGAATGATTATTTAGATGGTAGTTTTGACAGATGATTTGAGGTACAATAAATTTTGATATAATTTATATTTTAGATACAATCTAAAGCTGCGTTTACACCAAAGTTATTAACAAAATGTTAATAACTTAATCCTCATAGATTCTATTAGATTGAACGGAACTTGACAAACACATATGTTCATCATGTGTATGATAAGTTATGTTCAATCTGATAGAATCTATAAGATATTAACATTTTGTTAATATCTTTGGTCTAAACGTGGCTTAAGGTATCTAAAGAATTTCATATATATCTTAGATAAAAAATATTATTAGATAATAGGTCAGTCTATTTATTTTGTAAATTTATAGTTTGTTTCATGTTTTTAAGAAACTTTTATTATTAATCCATCCAAATTTAAAATGGTTGTTTTATTCTAATTCATATTTTAGATTGTGATTTGGTGTAGAAATTTGAATGGACATAACCTATAATATTTGGACAATTTAAAACTAAATTAGGAAATTGAAGAAGTTTTAGGCAATAGCCTGTTTTTTTTCCGATTCTTGTATTTTCTTTGCTAACCTTATAAATAAATAATATGGGCATACGGAGAATCTATAAATTAATAAAAACAATATGAAAACTTGTAGTAGGTACCCTTTATTATGAAGGGTACTTGTAGTACCCTTAAATATTTAAACGATTAGTCGTTAATTTGTACAAAAGTAGCCCATATAAGTGAAGTGTTTTTAGAAAATCTATATTATCTCTATGATATAGATTATAAGTGGAAATTAGTATTAATGCTAGCAGTAAGTTATAGATATCTAAAAATATTTTTTCCTACAGTTACGTTGAAAAGTGGCCATTGCTGCACTGATTACAGAACGCAAAGAATCACTTTTCCGCTCTAGTGCGGGAAAAATTTTTCTGCACTCCAGATTTGCAACATGGCAACGCAAAATACTTAGTAGGTTATATGGAGCAACAGTGCAGCAAAATCAAAATGAAGTTGGTAACAGTGACTGGGTGAGCTATAGTGAGCAGAGGTGCAACGAAGCACAACGCGCTAATTATTAGTATTAGATATTATAACCAAGGGCAACGAGGACTTTAGGATTTTAGGATTAAGGTTTTTTATCAATAATAAAATTACACAGAAAACATTTGATGGATTTCAGGCAATTTTACCCATAATTACTCACTTTTCATATTCAATGGTAACTGTAGGAAAAACTTAATGTGAAATACGTGCGCAAAGTTCCTCTGCTGCACTCAAGAAACCATTCCGCCCTCGCCTACGGCTCGGGCGTAAACGTTTCTTTCGGTGCAGCAAACTGTCACTTTGCGCACTAGTTGCACAAATAACTAATGTAGGTCTGTTTCCTAAAATGTACGGTACGTGAATTCAAACATTATAAATTACATTGATGACTAGCAGGTAACCTGTGCTCCGCAAGGCTCTATTTTTAAACTTGACAAACTGAAAACTTGACCTACTGAAATCTTAAATAATTTAAAATAGACCTATAAACAATCCTCGATTAATTAAGAATCTATATGCAAAATTTCAAGTTAATCAGTTGAGTAGTTTAGACGTGAGATGCGTCAAACATAATTTTCATATCCCGTACGTGTATAAGCCGATTCTTTCATTTATCAAGGCGAAATAAAAACGATATTGTCAGTTCCACATAATTTATTTGAGCTAAACTCAAGTTTAGTCCCAGTTGGTCAGTCTATAACCAAGAAAGACCACTGAAGATGATGCCTTAGTTCAGGGGTCTCCAACCTTTTTCATCCAAGGGCCACATTGTTAACTCTTGGGAGGCTTAGAGGGCCAATAACAAGGATGTACGTGGAATTTGACTTGTGGGGACACACACGACACGGGGGATTAGGGGGATGTAAAATTATTATATTCCCATTAAAATAATATGAGAAGTTTCAAGTAGGTTTAATAAAAACACAGGAAGAAACATACCAATTCATTTCATTTTAATACAAAGTCCAATTTATTGAGTGTAAAAAGGTCATAAGAGAACTTGACAATGCATGAATTTAGCAAGTTGAACAAAATACGTTTTTTAAATAAATAGTAATAAGACAACTCGACAATACACGAATTCACAAAAAGTTACAAAGCTAAAAGAGAATACTTATTTTTAGCGAGAAGATTGCATTTGTTTTCCACTTGAAATGTCCTCCGCCCATTTAGAAACAGACAGTTCGCGGGCACGTACACAGGCACATGTACAGTCCGTGCAGACAGTTTGCTAATATCTCACAATGATTGATCGCTGCTTGTTTACAGCTAATTTCACACTCATTAAGAAATGGAGTGGCTAGTGAGAGAAGATAACTGAACTCACAGTTGTTGTCAAAAATGTGTATAGATATATATTTTTAAAAAACTGTTGCAATAACTCTCGGCGGGCCGGACAAAATCCATCCGCGGGCCGGATGTGACCCGCGGGCCGTAGGTTGGAGAGCCTGCCTTAGTTCATTGAACCTTAAGTTTGGCTCAAATAAATTATGTGGAACTGACAATATCGTTTTCGTTTCACCTTATTGATATGGATAAATTCCACATTATCTCTGTTCATCTCTCATTTATTATATTATAGAGACCTAATTTGGAAAAAGTTACAATCAACAATGATAGAAATACGGTTCTAATTAATGATTCAAGTCATGTAAGGGCATTATTTGTAGCAATGAAACAATTAACATTGACTTCCAATTATCAGTGTTATGTCATAACTCAGCTTTCCTTATAGCCCTACTTTTCTACTGAATTCTAGAATAATCCAACATTTTTTTATCTTATCTCTTACCTTTTCCTCTTCTTCACCACTGTTTCCTGCAAATTTTTCCTTATCCTGTAATCGCATAGGAAACTAAATTGGTAAATAAATTGTCGCTCTACTTATAAGGCTCAACGCTCAGCCAACTCATATACGTGTTATTGCATTTCTGCTTTAAAGCGCTGTGTTTTAATATTTTTCACATCATAGTTTATCTTCATCTGTGTTGATCCTTCGTGAAAAGTTATAGGAGTGATCTTCCAGCTGAGGTGAGCTTTAATTACATTCTTAATACAGTGTTATGATAGCTTGAAAAAACTTTATTTTTGTAAAAATCGTATTTATTTTTTCAATTTAGGCTACAAGACCGTACTAATCGTCTTTCAATAGAATAGTAGCCTACAGTCTATTTTATTTAATTAAAGAAACTTGAGATATTGTCGAAAATCTACTTTAATTTAATAGAGATTATTATTTCAAAGGTTCCAACAATACCATACTCTATTTTATTTATTAAATTCATGATTACTATTTAATGAAAATCCTAATTAAATGCTGTAATTCACTCCGAAGACTTCTGCTACTGCAAATATTGACAACTGATGGAATTCCATCTAGCTGTTTACCCTGTTGTCAATATTTTCAGTAGCAGAAGTCTTCGGGGTGAATTGAAATTCCACCAGTTTACCCTGTTGTCAATATTTGCAATAGCAGAAGTCTTTGGGGTGAATTGCAGCATTTAATTTGGATTTTAAACTATTTATTATTAAACGAAAAACCAAATCAAATGCTGTAATTCACCCCGAAGACTTCTGCTACTGCAAATATTGACAACTGATGGAATTCCATCTAGCTGTTTACCCTGTTGTCAATATTTTCAGTAGCAGAAGTCTTCGGGGTGAATTGAAATTCCACCAGTTTACCCTGTTGTCAATATTTGCAGTAGCAGAAGTCTTTGGGGTGAATTGCAGCATTTAATTTGGATTTTAAACTATTTATTATTAAACGAAAAACCAAATCAAATGCTGTAATTCACCCCGAAGACTTCTGCTACTGCAAATATTGACAACAGGGTAAACTGATGGAATTCCATCTAGCTGTTCACCCTGTTGTCAATATTTGCAGTAGCAGAAGTCTTTGGGGTGAATTGAAATTCCATCAGTTTACCCTGTTGTCAATATTTGCAGTAGCAGAAGTCTTTGGGGTGAATTACAGTATTTTATTTGGATTCTCGTTTAATAATAATTATTAATTCATTAGCATTTGAACAATTGCAATATCTCAGTAATTTCCATCTATTCAATTCATATTTGATATTAATTTAGCACCTTAGTATGTGCTGAAAATTAGTTGACTGATGTATTTTTGGCTCCAAATTTTCTGAAATTTATCAAGTTTTCTGTGATTATTGAGTTTATTGTTTAGCCTGATCAGTGTGTCTCCCTTCTAAATTTGAAATTCATGGATATGTTACTGTTTTTCCTGATAATTGCATTGTAAAAACATCTGTAAAACAAGTTGTGAATAAATTTCAATTTCAATAGATTCTTGGTTTTTGGAAAGAAAATTGTACTTTAATTCTTGGAAGTGGAATGTAACGAAAAAATTAATCAAATCCGAGCGAGTCTGATGGAAATCCATTAAAAGCTATTAGTTGAAAAGCGATATGATAGCCTACTATCCAATGCTATACCGGTAGTGAGGTCCATGTTATAATGGCAGTGTTTGATTAGCAATGGTATTGCTATCCTAGTCTATCATTCAACAAAGCGGATAGCGCTATCTCTTTCTCGCTTTGCTCTGTCGCCAGATCGTCTTTCAACAATGTAGAATTATTCATTAATTAACAAATTACATACCGTTCTATAAATAAAATAATATAAAATAAGTACAGAAATACAAGCAAGATCGCACAAAAAAGTGAAATCAACAATAATATGTGCTCATCAACGTTTGATTCCATCAAGAACTGCTTGTTGATAATCACTTTTGAACAACTAAATTACGTCATAGCAGTCAGGTATCTATAAATAAATATAAATTTATAAATATAAATAAAATAATATAAGAGAAAATACAAACCAGCAAACAATATTATTCACTTATTAGTATGGTCCGCCGGATGGAGTCATAGATACCAAATAGATAGATACCGTACCAAATGAGAGAGAGAAAAAATCTGGTGTGGCGCACTCACACAACTTCCCTTGCCGTTATGAAAATTGATCACCTGACGCTAGTGTTCACGCGCATCTCAAGTCTACTCTACTATTCAAAGATACGGAGTTATCCGTGATCTAGTGGATAGAGTGCTTGCGTAGCAGCATAGAGAACCCGGGTTCAAACTCTCTCAATACCAAAAGTTTTTTAACCAGATCACTCCCGTGTTATCGGATGGGCACGTTAAACTGTCGTTCCAGGCTAAAGTATGACAGTCGTAAGGCCTATTGAAGGCTTCAATTATTCTTCAATGTTGCTTTTCATCACGAACTGCTTATTATTAAATCACTTTTTTCTTTTAGAAAAAACGACTAGCAGTCAGAAATTTTTTATAAATTATTATTATCTTGATTATCTTGATTATAATTTGTATCTTGATTATCAGTCATTCATTTATTGTAAAATATCTGACTGCTATTCGATTTTTTGAAAGCAAAAAGTGGCTTGAATTATATATTCAGTCGGTGGGGCCTTCCCGCAAGGGACTCCCCACCAACAAAAGCCATTCGAATTTACTTTTTATTCAAAGATCTGAGCCAGCTGGTGACAGGACTATAACGCTGGAGACACACGAGGTCTCATTCATAGTGAATGATTCAATAGAATCAACAGTTGCCAACAGTTTGCTATTGAATAATCACATTTTCTTGAATTTCAAGCTCATTTTCAATTTTAGGTGAAAATGTTACTGAACATTAATTGTAGATATTTTCATGCTGAATCTTTTCCACTTGAAATTTTTTGGTTAAATTGTATCTGAAGCCTGATAATTGGGAAATTGATTTGATAATCTAAATTCAAAATTTGAATAGATGGGGTGGAGCTCCTGAAAAATTCAGTTGCAGTGAGCTCTTCAATACACGTTTTAGTTGTATATGTGAATATTTCCTATTTTAGTGATAATATTGTGAAATATTTCTTCTATGTTTGGTTTTGAAGCATCTAAATTAAAAACTTTCACTTTGTGAAAATAATCCAGTACTGAAAATTTTGTGAAGTGAATAACAACTACAAGACTCAACCTATTTCGGACTAAGTTTAACCTTATCTAAATTTGGGAGAGGAATAGCACAAGGTTACCTTATTTTTTCTCTCCCTATCATTTTGATGATGTATACTTATTGTATCAATCAATGAAGAATATAATGTTTTACATTCACAGGCGTAGATAAGTGTTTTTTTACAATCAGTTGTTACTTCAGTTAATTGATATAATCAATTTTTATCTTCATCCACAACAAAAAGTATATGAAACGGAAAAAACTAATCAAATCCGAGAGAGTCGGATTGAAATCTATTGAAACATATGATTGAAGTGATAGCTTATTCTTCAGTGCTCCCATATATAGTGAACTCCACGTTATAATAGCAGTGGAGAAAGATAGGAGAACAACGTTGCCGATCCTCTGTCTTGTCAATGCTTCTATGGACGGTAGCTGATGCAGGTTTGTTGATGTAATATAAACTGTTCATTCTCATTTAGAATAATCAACTGTCCTATTATATTAAGCGAGCAATTTCTGTATATCTGATTATATTTTTAATATCGAGGCACCGAGCTTCGCTCGTTATTTTTATTTATTGATAAGCAGAACACAATTCTCTTAAATGATCGTGTTCATATTCCACAGCTGGCTATACGTCATCTTATGAATTTCGGGGATGTGATATTTTGATTTTTCACATACTCACTTTTTTACTATCCACAGCTGTTTCAGCCAAGGATGAATTATCCTTTTAATGTCGTTAAGCGAGTTTCCCCAAGGATGAGACCTAGAGCAATCGAATCTTTATATCATAAACCTACTATGTTCCAAATTTCGTGAAAATCGTTAGAGCCGTTTTCGAGATCCGTTAAACATAAATAACCAGATATGAAAATAATCAGATATATATTACATAAATTGCTCGCTTAATATAATAGGATATCTGGTTATTTTTATATCTGGTTATTTATGCTCAACGGATCACGAAAACGGCTCCAACGATTTTTACGAAATTTGAAACATAGTATAGGTTTATAATATAAAAATTCGATTGCACTTGGTCTCATCCTTGGGAAAACTCGCTGAACGACATTAAAAGGATAATTGGCAGTGCCAAAAAGGAAAAATTGCTTTTACAATGAAGTTAACTGAACATTTCATTTTACTTCTACTACTGTAGCCTACTATGTCAAGTTTATTTATCAAGTTATTTACTTAATCTATTGTACAAAATTATTTAGTATAATTTATAATTTTGTTTCTGTTTTGTATAGTTAAATTTTAATTTTATTTTAATGATGTGATGTGCTTTTTTGGCGAAATTCAAAAAAAATTATTCATCCTTGGCTGAAACAGCTGAGACTTTCGTCGTTTGTGGATAGTAAAAAGTGTGCGAGTGATTCTGTGAAAAATAAAAATATCGCATCCCCGAAATTCATAAGCTGACTTATAGCCAGCTGTAAAATATAAACACGATCATTTTAGAGAATTGTGTTCTGTTTATCAATAAATAAAAATAACGAGCAAAGCTAGGTGTCCCGATATTATTTTATTAAGCAAGATACTATATTTTTCAATAATTTCATAATAAACTTTCATAATTAAGATGAGATATTTTGTTAATTAATTATTAATTATACATTGTTAAGAGACCATCTGGCAACAGTGCAAAGTGAGAAAGAGATAGCGCTATCCGCTTTGTTGAATGATAGACAAGGATAGCAATACCATTGCTAATTAAACACTGCCATTATAACGTGGACGTCACTATAGCGAGAAGTATATATATATATAATATATATATATATATAATATATATATATATATATATATATTATATATATATATATATAATATATATATATTATATATATATATTGTAGCTCCTATTTTTAGCCTAGTGAGTCTCAGTTAAATCTGACAGCATTTACAATATAATAATAATAATACATCAAAGCTTCCCTTGTACCAATGAATCTTCAAGTTTACAGTGAATCTTCGAATGAATAATTGTTAAATAATTTTTTTGTCATTGAATAAAAACGACTACCAGACTAATTCTCCAATAAATTAATTTATTCACTCTCAATGAGTATAACCATGAAGACTAATTCTCCAATAAATTAATTTATTCACTCTCAATGAGTATAACCATGAAGATGGCAGACCTTCTGTTAGTTCTCAGTGTTACAATTATAAGTTATTTATTTATTTCAAGTTGGTTATTCATTTATTCACAATATAAGTGAATAAATAAATGTATTGAAGAAATTTGACTGCTAGTCGTTCTATTTGATAAAAAAGTGATTTAATAGTAAGCAGTTTGTGATTGTTAACAGCATTGAATGATTAGTTTTTCATACACTTGTAAAACGTTGAATTTTTTTGTGAAGATTTCTTCTCCATCATTCTGCATTAAATGGATTTCAATCTAATCACATCTCACTAAACTCAAAGCTTTAAAGTATTTCAAGAAGCTGATGTTTTTCAGGTATCAATATATTGATAGAAACATTAGAATTTGAACAAATTGTTCATTCAAGTAGCTTCAACCACTTAGGCTATTGTTCTATTTTATTTTAGTTTGCAGTATATATTTGAATTTAAATTTGAACGAATTGTTCATTCAACTGTAGCTACTATTGTTCTATTTTATTTTAGTTTGCAGTATATTTGAATATAAATTTGTACGAATTGTTCATTCAACTATATAGCTACTATTGTTCTATTTTATTTAAGTTTGCAGTATATTTTACTTTAAATTTGAATGAATTGTTCATTCAACTGTAGCTTCAACCACTTATTGTTCTATTTTATTTTAGTTTGCAGTATATTTCAATTTTAATTTGAACGAATTGTTCATTCAACTGTAGGTACTACAATTACTCACTGTTCTATTTATTAAGGTTTTCAGTATATTTGAATCTAAATTTGAATGAGTTGTTTATTCAACTGTAGCTACAATCACTTATTGTTCTATTTTATTTTAGTTTGCAGTATATTTGAATTTAAATTTGATCGAATTGTTTATTCAACTGTACCTACAATCACTTTATTATTGTTATATTTTGAAAAATTTCTGAAGTGAATAACTACAAGATTATTTCGGACTATGTGTAATCTTATCTAAATTACACAAGGTTACCTTATTTTTTCTCTCCCTATCATTTTTATGATGTAGGTACTTATTCTATTGATCAATATTTATTGAAGTTTGCAGTATATTTTAATTTAAATTTGAACGAATTGCTTACAGTATTAAACTGTACCTACAATCACTTACGGTATTGTTCTATTTATTTAAGTTTCAGTATATTTGAGTTTAAATTTGAACGAATTGCTTATCCAACAGTAGCTACAATCACTTATTTTTCTATTTTATTTTAGTTTTCAGTGTATTTGAATCTAAATTTGAATTAGTTGCTTATTCAACTGTAGCTACAATCACTCATTGTTCTATATTATTTTAGTTTGCAGTATATTTGAATTTAAATTTGATTGAATTGTTTATTCGACTGTAACTACAATAATCACTTTATTTTTATATACTGCAAATTTTCTGTGAACAACTACAAGACTATTTTGGACTATGTGTAATCTTATCTAAATTTGTGAGAGGAATAACACAAGGTTACCTTATTTTTTCTCTCCCTATCATTTTTATGATGTACTTATTCTATGAATCAATATTTATTAAAGTTTGCAGTATATTTTAATTCAAATTTGAACGAATTGCTTACAGTATTAAACTGTACCTACAATCACTTACGGTATTGTTCTATTTATTTAAGTTTGCAGTATATTCGAATTTAAATTTGAACGAATTGTTTATCCAACAGTAGCTACAGTCACTTATTGTTCTATTCATTTTAGTTTGCAGTATATTTGAATTTAAATTTGAAAGAATTGATCATTCAACTGTAGCTACAATCTATTTTGAAGATTTTGTGAAGGGAACAACTAAAAGACAACGTATTTCGGACTATGTGTAACCTTATCTAAATTTGGGAGAGGAATAGCACAAGGTTATTGAATAAAAACACAAATATGTTGTAAAATTGTACACAGTTTTATTCGGTACACGACCATGGTTTCGTTGACTTGTCAACTTGAAAATGTGACCGGTGTGGTCACAAAACCATTGTCATGTACCGAATAAAACTGTGTACAATTTGACAACTTATTTGTGTTTTTATTCAATTATGGAACGGTTCTACAATATTGACAATGGCTCAGCACAAGGTTATCTTATTATTTTTTCTCTCCCTATCATTTTGATGATGTACTTATTGTATTAATCAATAGAGAATGAAGTTTGCAGTATATTTGAATTTAAATTTGAACGAATTATTCATCCAGTTGTACATACAATTACCTGTATTCACTGTTTCATCTATTCAAGTTTGCAGTATTTTTTGAATTTAAATTCTTCCTTTTTTCCACAGGATGAGAATTCATGGATATGTTGGCCTAGTAATAGGCGTGGCTCTGGCATTCAGCAACTCTGTTGACGGTAATTATTTTTTGGTCATTTTTTAATTTTTTGAATTCTGTTAAATAATAAAAAACATCTCTACATTTGAAACAGAGATGTTTTGGAATTTTTCCATATTAAGGTGAATTGAAAGATCAGATTTTGTCAATTATGTCAAATAATTATGTGGAACTATAGTAATAAGGTCCACGTTATAATGGCAGCAGTGTTTGATTAGCAATGGTGTTGCTATCCTTGTCTATCTTTCAACAAAGCGGATAGCGCTCTCTCTCTCTTGTTCTGCTCTGTTGCCAGATCATTTTTCAAGAATAGAATTAATCAAAAAATATTTAATCTTGATTATGAATATTCATTATGAAATCATTTAAAAATATGATTTCTTGCTTGATAAAATTTAATTGATTATTTTAAAAATGAATGATAGTTGATATTACATCAATAAACCGGTATCAATCACCCTCCATAGAAGGCATTGACAAGACAAAAAAGGATCGGCAACGTTGTTCTCCTATGTTTCTTCACTGCCATTATAACTTGGACCTCACTATAGAAATATATGACTAGAGGATCCCAGAATAAATAAGAGATTGCAGAAGCAATCTGTTCAAAGAATAAAGTGCATGTTGCACGATAACAGGATAACAGTAATTTCAATGTTATTAACGGTCTCAATTACAATGTTAACGATATTGAATTTTGTTGATGACTCAATACTCAATGTTGGGCCAACCTTGATACTCATATGATTTAGGGTATTTGAAATTCAATATAACATGACCTGATTCTGGACAATTTCTATCTAAATTTGGGAAAGGAACAGTTTTGGGCTTTAAGCCTGTTTTTCCTTCCCCAATCATTCATAATTGAGAATGATATTGTAACCTATGTATGGGTAAATGAATAAATATTTATGTTTGATACCTATCATATCATTGTAATAAATGTTAATAAGTCCTTTTATTCAACAACTTTAAACATTTTATAAGAGCTGTCAAAGATTTTTGTTTTATGTTGACTAAAACTATAGTCTTAGTGACTAACCGTTAATTCTCATCTTCTATCTCTATATATATATAAGCGAAATGGCACTCACTCACTGACTGACTCACTCGCAGAACTTAAAATCTACTAGACCAAAAACGTTCAAATTTGGTGGGTATGTTCAGTTGGCTCTTTAGATGCGCACTAAGAAATCTTTTAGTGATATTTTAACTCTAAGGGTGGTTTTTAAGGGTTTAAAGTTCTTTTAGCATGTATATTCTTCTTATTCCAATATCTTGAATTATAAAAATTAATTTTTAATACCTTATAATATTATCTTCGGGGTTGATTCATTCATTTACTCAATCAATGATACAGAAAGCACAATAATATTCATTACAGAGTATTTTTGGGCCTACCTTATAATATGAATTCATTACAGAGGGTTTTATTGAGTTTAATATTGGAAATATATGGAATACAGAGTGACACAGGAACTTATACAGTGAATAATACAGTGAAATAATACATAAAAAATACAGTGAATAACGGGAACTTTTAAAAACGCCATAAACATTAGTGGGAAGGGCAGAAATGATTTTATTCAAACTAATGTAAAGTTCAAGACTTGCCATTTAAGAATTATTAATAACATCTATCACTTTTTGACAATTACTTCTTTAAGATGGCTTCCTCCTGAACGAATACACTCTTGAAATCTGTGCTGACAATTCCTCATTTATCGCTATCAACATCTGCGTTTCCTGGTCCCATGATCTGTCCACCTGCGATTTTCTGTTTGTCGAGCTATCTCAAATCATATGTTCTCACAACTTGACCAATAACTGTGTTGAATCATAATAGACAATTCAAAATGAAATTAACAAATATTCCAGCTGAAATGTTTAGGAATCTAAAAACAGATTTCAAGAGTGTATTCGTGCAGGAGGAAGCCATCTTGAAGGAGTAATTGTCAAAAATTGATAGATGTTATTAATAATTCTCAAATGGCAAGTCTTGAACTTTACATTAGTTTGATTAAACTCATTTTTGCCCTTCCCACTAATGTTTTATGGCGTTTTTAAAAGTTCCCGTTATTCTGTGTCACTCTGTATAAGATAATAAAGCCTATTAGATAATACGGTTTAGTGAAATAGATAAGTATAATTATTAGAATTTTTAAAATTCTCTCCCAAATTCAGCTTATAATATTAGCTCAAAACAAGTTTGAGTCACTTTACACTCTACATCAACATTTTCTGCCCAATAATGAAATGAATTTGAATTTTGTTTCAGCTAAGAAAGTATATTAGAATTTTCAAAATTCTCTCCCAAATTTAGTTTATAATATCAGCTCAAAACAAGTTTGAGTCACTTTACACTCTACATCAACATTTTCTGCCCGAAAATAAAATGAATTTGAAATTTGTTTCAGCTAAGAAAGTAGTATGTTACTATAGTTCTTGGGCTGCCTTTAGAGATGCGCCTGTAACCTACAAAGTTGAGAATATTCCCGCCTCTATGTGTACTCATATAATCTATGCATTCCTCGGAGTCAACGAAAATACATGGCAGGTCAAAATTTTGGATGAATATGTAAGTATATCCATTATTATATTCTCTCATTTTTTTTAAAGCGTTGCCGATTTTCTGCCTTGTAATTTGTACGGTAATGTAATTGACTTCAGAGTGGGTGAAAAGTCCGAGAACGGCTTAATACACAAAGATAATTTGACGGTAGGTGTGATTGGGGATCCTACTCAAATTGAAATAAACTTTATAATGACTTTAAAAATCTGGTCCACCATCTTGGATCCGCCATATTAAATGCAACTTCATTTTTTTGGAATGTGGTCATGCAATACATGATTTCGATAGGTAATTTGAAGAAAAAATGAATGGCGGAAACCGCATATCGATATCTCAAACCGTTTTGGAAATACAGTATTCACATTATTAATCAATACTATTCTAAGCATAAAAGAGAGGAAAAAGTCTGAGAACGGCTTAGTATCTCATAAAAAGAAGTGATTCCAAGGTGTGTGATTGGGGATAAAAATACGCCCAGAGGGATTTTGAATTATACATCTAAATTGTAGCAATCGGAAGATATTGTTGATCTAGAACTAAAATTCATCAAAATTGATTTTTTCTTCAAATTTCACTCATTTTTGAAAAATCGTAACTCAGTACTCATTGGAGATAGAGAGTTCCGAATGATCTCATTTTATTCAGAATTATATAATCTAAATTCACATGAGCCAAAAAATGATCAACTCCCTGCCGCACCATCTTAAGGACATTGACAATAGAGTGCAGCTCAAGAAAAAATTGAAGGACTGGCTGGCTGATAAGTGTTTTTATGACATGAATGACTTTTTGTTGTGATTTTATTTTTGTAATATGCAATTTTATTTTGTAATATGTGACGATTACCAAATAACTTTATTGTTGTACATGCAAAGAGTAATAAATTCAAATTCAAACAAAGGCGAGAGCAAATTTTTCTGTCCGATTAGCTGAAAACTGGAAAATGAGCCGAAAATACGAGGTTTTTGTGCCTCGTATTTTTCTGTTCTGGACTTCTCTTATGTACCCAAATAATATATTGAAATATCAGAACTACAATATAAATTGCAAGCACACCCCCTTTTTTATGTCTATATTGACTGGACTAATAACAATCCTTGGTAAATCAAGAATCCATTATGCGAAATTTCAAGTTGATCAGTTAAGTAGTTCAGACGTGATGATGCGTCTTTTGTGAATTTCCTATCCCGTACATGTGCTCCGCAAGGGTGATGACTCATATTTGTAAATATCTCATTCCGTCGTACTTGTAAAGCCTAGTACAATTCTATCCTCTATTATTATTATGTAGGATACTTTCCTCAGTGCACCTCACTATATAGGTTAAAACTCGGGACACGCATATACCCGCACCGAGCCCGTGCCGAGGTACGGCCGAGCTACGTCCGCGACACAGTGATGGTGGTAGGAGAACACACATACCGTGCGACAGCCGAGCGGCAGCAGTGTCTCAGTTCTCTAGTGCTACTGCGGTCTGATTTCTGAATCTTTTAAACTATTGTTAATAATAGAACACTATTAAAGCTTATATTGTTACATCCAATTTAAATTTATATTATTCAATTTTAAACTAATTACCTGTAGACGATGAGAATCTTAGTGCTGGTATATATCTCTGTGCATATAAAGGTGCGTACAGTTAAGCTGTGTACAGATATACGCGCCTCCAACCCGCTCCGCGCACGCTCCGCCCTTGTTCCGCCATCGCACCGCAATCGCTCCGCCCCCGCTCTGCATTCGAAACGATCATGAACGTTACGGGAGATGTTAGCTCTTCTCGCGTTCCACTCTTGCTCCCCGGTCGATCATCAATCGCTCTGCTCGAGTGACGTTCGGTTGCGGAGCAGAGCGAAAGTCTGTATGCACCTATAAGCTGCGTACACATACTCGTGCTTCCAACCCGCACCGAGCACGCTCCTCCCTCGTACCGCCCACGTACCACCATCGCACAGCAATCGCTCCGCCTCCGCTCTCTACTCGCACCGATCATGAACGTTACGGAAGATGTTAGATCTTCTCGCGTTCCCCGGTCGAACCATTGTTGCTCGCCGGTCGATCATCAATCGCTCTGCTGGAGTGACGTTCGGTCTTGGAGCGGAACGAAAGTCTGTACGCACCTTTAGATATACGCACCGCGAACATGAGCAATTCACTTTTAATCAGCTGACTATATCTGTATTTTCAAAGAAACGGTAAGATACTGATATAAAGAGCTTGGCATCAGCTGATTAGAAGTGAATTGCTCATGTTCGCGGCGCGTAAATCTGTACGCACCTTAACAATACCATAATCAGTCATATGTATCGGAAATATATATCAGCAATAAAATTGTTATCTTTTGTCTGATGTATCTAAACGTACCGTAATTAGTTTTAAATTTAAAACTTCAAGACACAGTCACGGGTTCCTTGTTTTATACTTTTTGTTGTTTATTTTATTATTTATCATATTATGTCTATCACACCTTTTGCTTGACTTATTATTTCAATTCAATTCAAATTTATTTATTCCACACTCATAAATATATATACATAAATCAAACAAAGTTCAACATGACAATACAATCCAAACCAAAGTGTAATAATAATAAATGGTACCTAAGTGAAAAAACCACTGGCATAAGATGACTCTTGTTCGCCAGTGGGGATATGAAATTATAACACGCTTAACCTGATTCAAATTGATTCAGCACAGAAGCAAATATTTATACAGAATAATAAATTATGAAACAAAGAATCAAAACAAAATTCACAACAAAAAAAAATTAAAAAATCCTCTCGAGTAGCTTAATATACTATATAACAGACTATGGTACTCTCTTATTCATAGATATAGTGATCCATAAATACAGTGTAAACAGGGTATATAGAACGCATTTCATGGTAAATGGGAAGAGGGAGAAATCATAATATTCTTATAAGAACAAAAAAAAATCACAAAATATTCAAATTGGGAATAAAAAATTCTGGCAAATCGTAATTCCCATACGAAAAAATCACAAAATATTCAAAATGGAATAAATTTCTGGCAAATCGTAATTCCTATACGAAAAAAAATCACAAAATATTCAAATTGAAATAAAAATCTTTGCAAATCGCAATTCCTATACGAAAAAAATCACAAAATATTCAAATTAAAATGAAATTCTGGCAAATCCAATCTCTTATGTTATTAGGGACAGTTATGATACATGGAAACTCAATGAGATCTGAAGGTAATTTATTAATTATCTTTGGTGCTATATAAATAAGCTGCTTACGGATGATTGTCAGATCTGAGTCATAACATTTATATTTAATTATATTGTATCTGGTTCGTTGATGTTCATTATTTATTTAAAAAATATATTTTTGTTACTCTGAAAGTATTTAAAGACGTTCAATACATACAGCTGGCGGATTGTAATCACTTTAATTTCATTGAAGCCTTGAATAGAATGGTATATCATGGGTCTATTTAGTATTGGTTATATATACTTTTAGTTTTGGTTCAACTTATTCTCCGTTCAACCATGCATATTCCTCATCACTTTGATTGAAAAAACTTGAAAATTCTGTATTTCTTCAATAAGTTTTTCACTCTCTATGTTTACCTTCACCGTCAAAAAGTGAACTGAACTAGTCGGTGACGGCGCGGGCAACAAACACGGCGACGGTGCTGACGCGGTGCGGTAGTATGTGTCCTTACACGTTTAAAGCATTTGTTTTCTCACTGGCCGTAGTACGTCCGTCACGGCTGTGCCGCGGCGCGGGCTCGGTGCGGATATGTGTATCCCGGCCATAATAGTGAATGGTTTCTATTCGGATTTCAGCTGGACGTAACGCTGAACAGTTTGAGGAGGTTCACGGGTCTGAAGCAGAACAATCCTGGCCTGAAAACATTGATAGCGGTCGGTGGTGGCGCAGAGGGGGCTCAGAAATACTCCAACCTCGTTTCCAGTAAGGATCGCCGTGATATCTTTGTCAGGAGCCTTGTTGGTGAGTGGAAATAAATTCAATCATTCATTCATTTATTGACAATAATAATAATTTTCATTACTAGCCGATTGTCCTAATAGTTATTTTTCGTGGAGCTATGTTCATCACTCATCAATTTCTTTCAAATTTGATATTGATCAAGTAGCCTATTCAATTTGAGAAAAAATAAATTTGAGAGGAAAGTGAGCGAAAAATATCTATTAGTACAATCGGCTTGAGCTAAATAAATGAAATTTGGAACATAAACGCTCTATAACATGGGATATCTTCTTATGCTATATTTTCTCTATGGTATCACAATAAATGATAGTGATACAGTATCACCACACATGATACAGTATCATTACAAAATGATACAGTATCATCTCAACTTGATACAGAACTTTCAAACTGAATCAATTCTACAAACCATGGAATATCTTCTTATGCTATCTTTTCTCAATAGTAGGGGTGACCTTATTTCCCAGAATTGATGTACAGTCCGGGTCCTGTAGCTTGCCTTTGGCGGTGGGCCACTAGATTACAATAGCCTATACTAATCGTTCAAAAACATTGAATATTTTTGAAAATATATCTTTCCATAAGCAACAGAGATGCTCTTTTGTATCTTCTCAAAAGCAACATGCTGCATCCGAAAAGATACACAAGGAACTCTAATGTATCTTCCCATAGGCAACAGGCTCTTTTGTATCTTCTCAAAAGCAACTTGTTGCATCCGAAAAGATACACAAAGATACACAAAAGCAACGTGTTGCATCCGAAAAGATACACAAGGAACTTTAATGTATCTTCCCATAAGCAACAGAGATGCTCTTTTGTATCTTCTCAAAAGAAACATGTTGCATCCGAAAAGATACACAAGGAACTCCAAAGTATCTTTCCATAAACAACAGATGCTCTTTTGTATCTTCTCAAAAGCAACATGCTGCATCCGAAAAGATACACAAGGAACTCTAATGTATCTTCCCATAATAAGCAACAGAAGTTCCTTTGTATCTTCTCAAAAGAAACATGTTGCATCCGAAAAGATACACAAGGAACTCCAAAGTATCTTTCCATAAACAACAGAATGATGCTCTTTTGTATCTTCTCAAAAGCATCCGAAAAGATACACAAAGAAACACAAAAGCAACGTGTTGCATCCGAAAAGATACACAAGGAACTCTAATGTATCTTCCCATAATAAGCAACAGAAGTTCCTTTGTATCTTCTCAAAAGAAACATGTTGCATCCGAAAATATACACAAGGAACTCCAAAGTATCTTTCCATAAACAACAGAATGATGCTCTTTTGTATCTTCTCAAAAGCATCCGAAAAGATACACAAAGATACACAAAAGCAACGTGTTGCATCCGAAAAGATACACAAGGAACTTTAATGTATCTTCCCATAAGCAACAGAGATGCTCTTTTGTATCTTCTCAAAAGCAACATGCTGCATCCAAAAAGATACACAAGGAACTCTAATGTATCTTCCCATAAGCAACAGAGATGCTCTTTTGTATCTTCTCAAAAGCAACATGCTGCATCTGAAAATATACACAAGGAACTATAAGTATCTTTCCATAAGCAACAGATGCTCTTTTGTATCTTCTCAAAAGCAACATTTTGCATCCGAAAAGATACACAAGGAGCTTTTAGGAGCTACGTACTTTTAGCACAACACAGCCTATCAGCTGACATTCGTTCATCATGCTCTTTCCATTGTTGGTGATACGTTTGCAAGTCTCTCATTCATGAACAATCTCTGTGTTTAGGGAGCTTACTCCAAGAAAGCTCTGTAAGGAGCTTCCTTCATATAGGGATCTATAGTCTCTGGAGCTTGATGTTTTTGCAAAGCCATGAATATTACCCCGCGAACCATACCTTGACTATATTCCATTCAAGGTCACGGAGGCAAAGCTAGGGGACGCGTACTGTATCTCTGGCAACCTAACCTAATCTTACTCAATCTAGTGTAACCTGACCTGTGACACATGCGTTTTGCAGACTTCATAAAACAGTACAACTTTGATGGCGTGGACATGGACTGGGAATACCCGGGAGCCACTGGCAACCCTCAGGATCGTGACAATTTTGTGGCACTCATGCGTGAGATACGCACCGCTTTCAACCAACAAAATGGCGGCGCTTGGGAAATCACAATGGCCGTCTCCATTAATCCACAACACGTCCAGGCTGGATACAATGTCCCTGAGCTTTGCAGGTTAGTACACAACAAATAAATGAATAAATTGATTCATAATAATATAGACAAATAACCAATAACTATATAGAATAATTCCTCAATATGACAGTTGAAACAACCCCCCCCCCCAAACAGCTATCCCATAGCCTACTGCAGAATTGATTCAGCTTAGAGCATGCTATACCATTTCTAAATTTCTCTTATTTAGAATTCTATTTATTCGATAGAATTTGTAAAATAAATATCTAATTCTTCTCCAGACGGACTTAATCATAGCCACCTCTAATACAAAGGTGGTATTAGAGGTGGCTATGACTTAATATGTAGGCTACATCTCACTTTAGATGATCATCTATTATGATTCCCAAGTATTGAATATTATTGAAGCCTACATCACTAGAATGATAATAGGGAGAGAAAAAATAAGATAACCTTGTGCTATTCCTCTCCCAAAAAAATGAATGAATTTATTTATTAGTCAGAAAAAAAATTGTAAAAAAAGGTTCACAAAATAAAAAAATATGCTTCTGCACTAAACTATTAAAGCACATGCATAAAAATACACGTAGGCCTACTGCTAATCTATTACATTAGGAATAATGACATTCAACATTGTGACATTAGCAAATAAAAATTTTTTTCAACATTTTGAAAAATAATTATGCAATAGTGGTCCAATAGGATCATTAACCATTATAGATCATAGATCCATCATAGGATCTTAAAGTAACTATGGTCTATTATAGTAATGCTCCTAAGAGTGTAATGTTTCAATAGACCTAAGTTATATATGTATAAAATAAAGTTTTTTTTCCTCCACCTACTGTCAAAGGTACTTACTTTACTCCCTGAAACATGATACTAAAGTGTCACTTTTTCGCTCTCGGTACTAAAAAACAGAAAAACTCCCTAGGGAGTAAAAGTGACTCCATTTAAATAAAATTGGAAGCATCTCTATTTTAAATCGTACATTTGGAATAGGTCAGAAGGTCTAAGCTCAGATGAGGAAGCATATAGAGTAGTCATTAAACCAACTAAATTCAATACCTCAACCAGACATTTGATCGATATATAAAATTTATGTTTGCTGAAATTATTATTACAAACTTCATATCACTATACTAAAAAAATGTATATATTTTTCTCTTTCATTCCATATTATTCAAAATATCAGTCAATGAATATTACTTATTAACTAATCAAATTTGAAACGGGAACTTCATCATAGCTGTAGTTTTGGCTGTCATTGTTGTTACAACTTTAGCTGACAGATAGTGCTGTCGGAGGAGAACAAGCCAGCTGTTTCTGTTTACTTTTTAGATTATGTTGTAACACATTGTTTGGTCACATACGTTTTTAAAAATTATTTTATTAGCAGTTTTTATAAAAATGTAGGTGGAGGAAAAATGTTGTGTACATCACGAGTGAAAAATGTTTTTCTCCCTCAGGAAAATTGTTGCCCTCGGCTTCGCCTCGGGCTTCAAACTTTTCCCTCAGGGAGAAAAAACAGCACTTTTCACTCTAGATATACAAATAACTATTTCTATATAGGTACTCAATTTTAATTGTAGGGCTACTGAACGTATTGGAACACAATTTCATTCATATATAATACACTAATGGACTGTGGACTGTATACATATTATTATAAGGTATTCTAAGGTATTATAAGGATTGATAACTTAATCCTCATAGATTCTATTAGATTGAATGGAACTTGACAAACACATATGTTCATCATGTGTATGATAAGTTATGTTCAATCTAATAGAATCTATAAAGATCAAGTTATTAACAAAATGTTCATTTCTCCGTCCTTATAGATTCTATTAGATTGAACATAACTTATCATACACATGATGAACATATGTGTTTGTCAAGTTCCGTTCAATCTAATAGAATCTATGAGAACAGAAAACAGAAGAATAAACATTTTGTTGATAGCTTTGGTGTAAACGCAGCTTATCTTGTCTTTTTTTGTATTCTAAATTATATTTTAATTGTATGTTTTGTAGAATAACGAATGCAGTTCATGTGATGACGTATGATATGAGAGGCAACTGGGCCGGATTTGCTGATGTGCACAGTCCCTTGTACGGTCGACCTCAGGATCCACCCAACTATGCCAAATTCAATGTGGTATGTCTCACTTCCAAATTACAATATCTGCATCATAATAATTATAGTCTTTTTAAAAATAATTTCCTTTGTATAGGTTCAATCAGAACTATATAGTGAGGTCCACGTTATAATGGAAGTGTTGTTATAGCAATGGTATTGCTATCCTTGTCTATCATTCAACAAAACGGATAACGCTATCTCTTTCTCGCTTTGCTCTAGATCGTCTTTCAACAATGTACAATTGATAACTAATTAACAAACTATTTTATCTTAATTATGAAAATCCATTATGAAATCATTGAAAAATATTATTTCATGCTTAATAAAATTATATACCCAATTGATTATTCCAAACAAGAATGAACAGTTAATATTACATCAATAAATCTGTATCAGCCACTGTCTATAGAAGGCATTGACAAGAGAGAGGATCTGCAACGTTTTTCTCCCATCTTTCTCCACTGCCATTATAACAAGGACCTCACTATAATATCTACATTTATCACTTTAAACTATTTATAAAATAGTATTACAGTGTACCCTTTTTTTAAATTGATAGAAAATAAAAGTTTAAAAACACAAATAGTGTGTTGCTATCATACATATGAAACACATCACTCTGTGTTTTAATCTATTATTTTATATTAATTTCAAAAGAGGGTACTATAATACTATTTCATAAATAAAAATAATTAGCCCTGAATACATACATTTTAAGAAGACACTTCGATGTATACCCAATCTATAGTAAAAGATTCACGTTATACAGAGAGTCTTGAAATTATATTAAATATATAATATTTGATTGAAATAATCAAGTCATAAATTAAGAAATAATAAAGTCACAAATATTTATAAAAATTGGTAAATATCTAGAATTCATGGATTATTTTGTATATTCCTATAGCAGTGTTTGATTAGCTGTATTGTTATCCTTGTCTATCATCCAACAAAGCGGATAGCACTATCCCTTCCTTGCTTTGCTCTGTTGCCAGATCGTCTTTTAAGAATGTAAAATTAATAATGAAATTATTTTATCTTAATTATGAAATCATTGGAAAATATAATTTCTTGATGAAAAATATAATTGATTACGGTATTTTAGACGTGGATGAACTGTTCATATTACACCAATAAACCTGTATCAGCTGACGTTTGTAGAAGGCATTGACAAGACAGAGAATCGGCAACATTATCTCCTATCTTTCTCCACTGCATTATAACGTGGACCGCACAATAGGCATTAATTAAATTAATGCAGTTGATTTATTACAATAATTCAACATTTCAGCCTAACTAGGGCTTGAGATTTATATACGGTCATTATTTTCTATATTGGGGTCCACGTTATGATGGTAGCAGTGGAGAAAGATAGGAGAACAACGTTGTCGATCCTCTGTCTTGTCAATGCCTTCTTTAGACGGTAGCTAATACAGGTTTATTAATGTGATATTAACTGTTCATTCTCGTTTATATTAATCAGTTATGTTTTATAAAGCAAGAAATTATATTTTTTTAAAATTTTATAGTCGATTTTTATAATCAAGATGAAATATTTTGTTGATTAATTATCAGGTCTACATTGTTAAAAGACGATCTGGCCACAGAGCAAAGCGAGAAAGAGCATATTTATTCATTTATTTATTATTTTACAAAGGCGACTTTCTAGAAGTATTTTAAGCCTAGGTAATGATGATGGGATGAATGATAATACAATGAAGGTAGAGCTATGAATGAATAAAAATAAAGGTTATGCTATCTACATGAATTGATTTGAGTCCAATTTTCAGTCCAGAAATAAATGAACTGTAAATTTTGAATTTGATTTGATTAAAAACCAAATATAATAGGATGATTACATTCAATAAACTCTCAGAACTTTTAGTGTTATTGAACATAGATAGTGTTATTGGCTTTGTAGAATGATAGATAAGGATAGCAATACCATATTGCTAATCAAACACTGTAATATTACATTTTTTTCTCGATTGGAATCGAATCTTCAATTCGAGATCTATAAAACTCTATAGTAAATATCAGAGTCATCGATTACGGACAACTTTTTGACTGAGAATTTATCGTAAATGTTTGTGTTGCATTGATCCATGGTATCACCGAAACACAGAAACAGAATTAATAGATTATTTAAATAGAGATGATGTATAAAAATTTTAAATAACCGTTTCAAAATAAAGTTTTATTGAGAACAAATATAAAATGTGAATTCTAAACTTGTAATTTGTAATTTTTTTGGTGACGTGTCCATGATGTAGACAATGATTTTGAGATGTGGTTTTTTGTTCTGACGACGAGGCTTTCTTGTAGCTTTGCTTTTCCTGTTCTTCTCTCTAAAAACATGGCTGGCTGGTGTGTGTTGTAACTTTGTGCTCTCTAAATAATTTTCTGTTTAAGTGAATTTATTAATGTTTTAAATTGAGTTTTAAACAGTTTATAGTGTTCTATTTTGTCTATAGATAGTTTATTTTGTATACAAGCCAATAGCCACTGTTTTTCAACTATAAACTGGATAAGTACTTAGTTCGTAGTAACTTTAGATGCTTAGGCTTGTAAGTTATTGTTCTTTGTATATTTGTGTAGTATTTTGCCAAAATTCATCTGAAGATTATAAGTTCATTTGCTCTGAAAATTGGATTTCTCATTCATAGGCGATAGATCCATTCATAGTTTATCAAGAATCTATTACATTGGAGCCGACAACTATCCTTAGGTTAATAGGTGTGAAATGCTATCCAGCCGATTTGGGAAAAATTGGTAGCATGGCAACACTGCCATTATATCGTGGACCTCACCATACAATGATGTTAGAAACATTTCTGCCTAACTATAGGGCTTGAGATATAAATATAGCGTTGTCATTTCTAGGCTGTGACATAAGTTTAGCATTCACGCAGAGACTTAAATTATTAAGTAATATGTGGGAGACGTCATGCTACTTGGAAAAATGTGAGAATAAATAAACTTATTCAAAATCTATATTATTAATGAAAACACTGGGATTTTGCCAGAAGTATCAATGATTTAATGTTAAATTGCATATGTCTCAACTACATAACTTTTACAATAATTTTTTACAACATTTCAAGTCTCTTCATTTAGTAATTTCTATAATGAATAGACATTCGAGTAGCCCTATTGAAATAGCCCTACTCTATTAGAGTATTAAGTGTTTTTTTTTTGCAATTTCAGCAAGACGGCACCCAGCTGTGGCTTTCTATGGGATGTCCGGCCGATAAGTTGGTGGTGGGGGTGCCTTGCTACGGCCAATCGTTCACCCTGACACCTGGTAACACCAACTATCAGCCCTATACCCCTGCCATCATGAACCGAGGCGGAAATCCGGGACCTTACTCAAAGACGCCTGGCAATCTGTTCTATTACGAGGTAAGCCATCAAAGATATTAATTCATTTTATTATCACTATTGTATTTCCCTTTTTGTGTGATTGAGAAGTTGATATTGTGGTAATTATTCATATTGAATGAAAGAGACTAAGAAATTGTCAAAAACCACAGATTTATTGATACTTAGAAAGACCGGTCATCGACAATGGTGTAATAACCGAGACCGTTCTTTCTAAGTATCAATCAATCTGTGGTTTTTGACAATTTCTTAGTCTTTTTCATTCACTATTGTATTTTTTTAACTTTAAAGTGAAAAAACACTCACATTCTTTTGGAGTTGCGACGACCATTTCGTGCTGGTGTTGCACATTCTCAAGCCAAACAGAAACTTTATTTTATTCATGACTAACAGGTAACACGTGTTCCTCAAGGGTCTAACTAAAAAGTTGACAAATTAAAGACTTGACCTATACTGAAATCTTGGAGAATTTCAAATAGGTCTATAATCATCTTGAATAAATTAATCTTGAAAAATATTAAATAGGCCTTTGACCAACCTCGGTAAATTAATTGAAAACCTGACATACTGAAATCTTGAAGAATTTAAAATAGGCCTATAATCATCTTAGGTAAATTAATCTTGAAAAATATTAAATAGGCCTCTGACCAACCTCGGTAAATTAATTGAAAACTTGAAAATCTCGAAGAATTTGTAATAGGTCTATAACCATCCTCGGTGAATTAAGAATCTATATGTAAAATTCCAAGCTAATCAGTTCTGTAGTTCAGACGTTATGATGCGTTAGGCTAGACACACATCAGCTAGTCAAGACAAGACAAGACATGATCAGACACGTTCAGTCACAATACTTCACATAGTCGCTTATGAAGACAGCATGTCTAATTGCAATGACTAATCAGTGTGTGTTGCATCATAAGCAACTATGTGAAGTGTTGTGACTGATTATGTCTTGTCTTGACTAACTGGTGTGTGCCTAGCCTAATTCGTGAATTTTCTTATCAAACTTGAGAACATGACAAACTTAAAACTTGTCCTACAGTACTGAAATCTTGAAGAATTTTAAGTAAGCCTATATAATATGAGCCTGGGTAAATTAATCTTGGCGCTACAGCCCAAATCGAGCCCTGGCCTCCTCAATTCTGCGCCTCCATTCGTCACGATCTCTTGCCTTCCTTCTCCAGTTCCTGATGCGAAGGAGTTCTGCTGCATCCTTGGAAATACCATCCGCCCATCTCAGTCTTGGCTTCCCCACCGGTCTCTTGCCTCCTGGCTGTCCCATATATATTTTCCTGGGGGCGCGAGTGTCAGGCATCCGCTCCACATGCCCTGCCCATCTTAAACGTTTCAGTCTGACATATATGGACAGGGGTGGCTCCTTATAGAGTGCAGCTAATTCGTTGTTATTTCTTATTCGCCAGACACCCTCATCACACACAGGTCCATATATTCTACGCAGCATTTTCCTTTCCCAGCGGTCTAAATTGCCTGCTGCCTTTGATGTTAATGTCCAAACTTCGCTTCCATACGTGACCACTGTACGTATTATGGACTTATATAATCTAGCCTTTATATTTCTATGGACGCTTCTAGACTTGAATATCTGCAGCATAGAGAAGAATGTTTTGTTCCCCGTATTGAGCCGCTTCTGTATTTCTTTCATCTCATCACTGTCCGCTGTTATATTAACTCCCAGGTAGGTGAAGTCTTTCACGTTCTCAAAGCTGTACTCACCACCAATAGGTTTTGTTCTCTTCTGTTGTGCTGACGTCTGCTTTGATGTAGGAACTTGGTCTTATCACAATTCACCTTTAGACCAATCTCATTAGCTGCATTTTCCAAGTTTGTGAACATTTCTTTGACTGCTGCCACTGATCTTCCTGCTAGGTCCAGGTCATCTGCATACCCTAATATCTGCTGGTCTTGTTTATTAATGTACCACTTGTATCTGCCAGAGTCCCTCTTATCACCCTTTCTAGTGCAAGGTTGAAGAGAACTGGTGCTAGGCCATCTCCTTGTTTCAGTCCTTGTTCCACCTCAAACTTATCTGTCATTTCCCCATCTATCTTCACCTGACAGGTGGTCTTCTTCATTGTTGCTCTGACAAGTCGTACAAGCTTTGTTGGTATGCCAAGATCAAGCATGGTTGAGTATAGCTTTTCTCTGTCGATGCTGTCGTAGGCCTGCTTGAAGTCTATGTATAGGTGGTAGACATCTATATTGAACTCCCAGAACTTTTCTGCTAACTGTCGGGCAACAAAGAGCTGATCTGTCGTTGACCTGCCTGATCTGAAACCAGCCTGATACTCTCCTAGTAATCCCTCAGCATACACATCTATTTTATCTTTGATTATTGAGGTGAAGGTTTTATATGCTGTTGATAAGAGAGATATACCTCTGTAGTTTTTGGGCTCAAGTCTATCACCCTTTTTATAGATGGGGCATATGATGCTCATGTGCCAGTCTTCAGGGAGGGTCTCTGTTTCCCACACAAACTTTATGAGATGGGCCAGTTTTGTTGTCAATTGATCTCCTCCATACTTGAGTAATTCTCCTGTAATTCATCTATCCCTGGGGCTCTGTTATTCTTTATTTTCTTCAGTGCCTTCACAACATCATCAACCGTGGGTGGTTCAATGATTATTTCATCATCAATTACTTCTAATCTCTGGTCTGGCAGTACATTTTGGTCTAGGTTGGGGTTAAGCAACTGACTGAAGTAGGTCCTCCATCGCTCCATTATGCTATCTTTATTTCCAATTATTTTTCCATTCAGATCCTTACAAAGTGTTGTTTTTGGCTTGTATCCTTTCTTGAACAGGTTTACTCCTTTATATGCCTCTCGGGGGTCTTTCTTCTCAAAATCCTGTTGAATTTTGGTGACCTTGTTGTTGTAGTATTCTCGTTTTTCCTTTTAATCACACTTTTAGCCTTTCTTCTAAGAATATCATAGTTTGCTTTTTTGCTCTAGTTGGCCTTTCTATATAGTGTCTCCGGGCCTCGTTTCTTTTCTGTATGGCCTCCTCACACTCATCATCAAACCAGCTCTCCCGTCTTGTTTGGGTACTATATCCAATAGTCTCCTCTGCTGCCTGGGTAATAGCCCTCTTCAGATCCTGCCATTCCTCCTCTGTTGTTCTATTTTCCTCCTGTGCGTGTACAGGTAATTGAATGAGATTCTCCAGTGCCTCTTGATATTTCTTTCTTTCACCTTCCTCCCTCAGTTTATCTACATTCAGCTTTGGTGGCCTCTGCTGCCTTTTATTGTCTTTACTGCGAATTCGGCATCTAAAATCAATTCTCACCAGATAGTGATCAGAATCACAGTCCGCACCTCTGCAGCTCCTTATGTTTGTGATGCTTGTAGCTGCTCGTCTATCCACCAAGACATGATCAATCTGATTATGGTGCTGGCCGTCTGGTGATGTCCAGGTCCACTTGTGAATTTCTTTTCTTGGGAACTGTGTTGAGGCAACTATCATGTTTCTTGACATTGCAAAATCCAGGACCCGCATTCCATTGTCGTTGCTCTTTTCATGCAGACTATGCAATCCTGCCACTCTCTGGAATACCATCTCCTTACCAATTTTTGCGTTCATGTCTCCCAAAATCATTTTTATATCATTAGAAGGCATGCTATTGTATGTCTGTTCCAGCTTGCAGTAGAATTCATCCTTAACAGCTTCATCTTTATCTTCACTTTCGGCATGCACATTTATTAGTGAGAGGTTGAAGAATTTTGTTTTTACCCTTAGGACGCATATTCTCTCATTTACTGGCTTGAAATCTATAATATTCTCCTTCATGCTATTTTCCACCACAAATCCAACTCCAAGTTCATGCCTGTCTCCCTCCTTGCCACTGTACATCACAGTGTGAGACTGAGTGTCAAACACTCCCTTGCCTGGCCAACGCATTTCCTGTATAGCAAGTACTTTTACTCTATACTGTTTCACACATTGTAGTAATTCTTTCAAGGCACCACTTCTGTATAAGCTTCTCACATTCCATGTTCCCATAATCAAGTTCAAGTTCTTTTTCCAAAATTGTTTTCCGAGTATCCTGTCCGATTTCCGTGGCTGTTGTTGAGGTTTCGTAACAATTGGTTTTTATGGGGTAGGGTCGTTGGCCCCACGCCCAACCCCCAACCTGGAGGACCAGGTCATTTTTCGGGTTTCCCTCCCTAGCCTTTGGTAATCCAATACCTAACTACAAGGCAGCAGTCAATTTCCTTTCGGGGTTTTGTTCCCTTAGCCTTTGGAGATCCATTGATCTTCGTCTGCAAGGCAGCAGTCGTGTTTGCTGGTTTTGGTCCACCCCGGGTATTTGATTTCCCCGGTACCACCTATATCTAGGAGGCATTCCCCGATCCGCCACCTGGGGAGGCGCCCGATAGAAGACCAGCAACTCCCACGGGCTATGATCGACTATCCTTGGTGAAAAATTTGACAAACTGGAAGGTTGACCTAATGAAATCTTAAAGAATTTAAAATAGGTCTATAACCGCATCCTCGGTGAATTAAGATCGAATCTATATGTAAAGTTCCAAGCTAATCAGTTCAGTAGTTCAGACGTGATGATGCGTTATTCGTGAATTTTCTTATCAAACTTGAGATCATGACAAACTGAAAACTTGACTTACCGGAACTGAAATCTTGAAGATATTAAAGTAAGCCTATAAAATATCAGCCTGGGTAATTAATCTTGAAAAAAATTTAAATAGGTCTATGACCATCCTAGGTGAACTAATTGAAAATTGACAAACTGGAAACTTGACGTACGGTACTGAAATCTTGAAGAATATGAATTAAGTCTATAGTCATCCTCAGTAAATAAAGAATCTATATGCGAAATTCCAAGTTAATCAGTTGAGTAGTTCAGACGGGCGTGATGATGCGTCATTCGTGAACTTTCTTATCCCCCTCATGTATAAACCAGTTCTTTTCTTTATTATATTATAGACAAGCAGGTACCCCGTGCTCCTCAAGGGCCTAATTAAAAACTTGACAAACTGAAAACTTGACCTGGAATCTTGAAGAATTTGAAATAGGCCTATAACCATCCTCTATCTATGAAGACTATATAGTCTTCATCATCCTATGAATAAATCTGTTTTCTCAACTCCAAAAAATTCGAAATCCCTCAATGATTTGGTGAAAAACTTAATACCTATGGACATTCTATGTCTCCTGTATGTATAATAGTATTTGTTTGCTCGCTATTAAATAAATATAGCTTATGATAATTATTATCTTGCCATTGTTTTTACAAAGCGTTCCATACATAGATTACTCACTATTTAAATTCATAATATGATTGGATTTAATTTGTTTTCCAGATCTGCACAAATGTTCAGAAGAATGGCTGGACTCAGTCATGGGCTGATGGAGCATTCTGCCCCTATGCTTATCAAGGTAAGATATTCAGTATTTTTAGCATTTATTATTTCATACTTTCGACAGTAAAGAAGCTCTAAGAAAACCATTCTACTTTTTTTGGAATTGGAGCATATAAAGTTGTATATTCATATATATTTATCATTCAATTCAATTTATTTGCCATTTTATAAAATAATACAAATATTCTTCTTTTTCTTACAGTGCATACTTGAGCTATGAATATGAAACAAAATTTATAAAGAGAAATTGAAAGTTTCTGAAGAATTTTGTTTTCAAAGTTTATCACATTATGAACTTTGAAAACAAAATTCTTCAAATATTTTCGATTATTTTAATGGCAATAAATTCAAATTCCAGTTGATACATTTTTTTGAGTAGTGTGTGAATCAAATCATCACCTCTACATCACGGTTTATCTGTTTTAGATTAAGGTTTGAAGGTTGATTTTCTATTCAATCATGGCTTATTCAATATTTTCATATTATTATTCAATTAAAATAAATTTTGAGGAATTAAATCATTTCATAACTTACTTTCAGATCTCCTTTTTTTAAATATTTGTTAAAATATTTTGTTTGGCTAGCACCAATTATCATTACGTGGTTGGTCATTTTCACCTGCAATGAGAAATTGACGATATCACAAATTTCAAAACATTACAACTCTTACTTAGTTCCGGTTGTACAAAAGGCGGTTAAATTTTAATTGTGATTAATATTCCAGGATAACTAATCAGAGAAGCCGTCGTCTCAAAGAAACATTCTCTTATTGGCTCTCGTGATATTAATCACGGTTAAAATTTAACCGGCTTTTGTGCAACCGCGTCCTTGTATGAGAATGTGTATGAGAATACTTGACAGAACGGCATGAAATTTTGGGAACATGTGTGAATATTGGGGATGGCTTTTGACCAGAAATTTTAATAGGGGGCTAATAATAATTATATATTAATCCATTTTACAGACCTATGTTTTCGAAATTGTCGGCCGAGCGGCTAACATAGAACGCGAAGATCATCATGATTCAAGATCATGTTGTGATAATATGATTTAGCATATGAACTTACCAGCTGTAATAAACACGTCACTCTGTGATAAAATTGTTTACTGGTATTAAAATGGTAGTTTTAAGCACATAGGAAACTCGCAGTGAGATGTGAATAAAAATATTGACTGTCAGAAAAAATTGAATGATTCACCAAATAAAGTCGAGTGTGTCATCATACACATATGGGCCATACGAATAAAACCAGAGCAAATGCTCATGAGCAAGAGCATGGAGCATAAGGTTTTGCTCATGAGCAAATAAAGGTATAGAAGCAAAAGCATTTGCTCATTTTTATATGAATAAGCTTTACCTTATATACTCTTACCTTATGCTCCTGAACTCTGAAGCAAATGCTCACCTATTTTCGATTATTTTAATGGCAATAAATTCAAATTCCAGTTGATACATTTTTTTGAGTAGTGTGTGAATCAAATCATCACCTCTCTACATCACGTTTTATCTGTTTTAGATTAAGGTTTGAAGGTTTAATTTTCTATTCAATCATGGGTTATTCAATTTTCTTATTATTATTCAATTAAAATAATTTTTGAGGAATTAAATCATTTCATAACTTACTTTCAGATCTCCTTTATTAAATATTTGTTAGAATATTTTGTTTGGCTAGCACCAATTATCATTACGTGGTTGGTCATTTTCACCTGCAATGAGAAATTGACGATACCACAAATTTCAAAACATTACAACTCTTACTTAGTTCCGGTTGTACAAAAGGCGGTTAAATTTTAATTGTGATTAATATTCCAGGATAACTAATCAGAGAAGCCGTCGTCTCAAAGAAACATTCTCTTATTGGCTCTCGTGATATTAATCACGGTTAAAATTTAACCGCCTTTTGTGCAACCGCGTCCTTGTATGAGAATACTTGACAGAACGGCATGAAACTTTGGGAAAATGTGTGAATATTGGGGATGGTTTTTGACCAGAAATTTTAATAGGGGGCTAATAATAATTATATATTAATCCATTTTGCAGACCTATGTTTTCGAAATTGTCGGCCGAGCGGCTAACATAGAACGGGAAGATCATCATGATTTAAGATCATGTTGTGATAATATGATTTAGAATATGAACTTACCAGCTGTAATAAACACGTCACTCTGTGATAAAATTGTTTACTGGTATTAAAATGGTAGTTTTAAGCACATATGAGATGTGAATAAAAATATTGACTGTCAGAAAAAATTGAATGATTCACCAAATAAAGTCGAGTGTGTCATCATACACATATGGGCCATACGAATAAAACCAGAGCAAATGCTCATGAGCAAGAGCATGGAGCATAAGGTTTTGCTCATGAGCAAATAAAGGTAGAAGCAAAAGCATTTGCTCATTTTTATATGAATAAGCTTTACCTTATATACTCTTACCTTATGCTCCTGAACTCTGAAGCAAATGCTCACCTATTTTAAAGATTTTTCATCAGCTGGTTCGCCTTTGTATCCTTACTTTGTTTTTATAGCTCACGGAAGCGCTAAATATGCAAGTAGGGGCACCGCTTGTGTTTGCGTCGTCCGCTCTGTTTTCTATTTATGAATAGAGTTTTAGGTTAGTTGAGTTTAGAATTTTGAAATAGCGTGAAAAAATGTCATCTCTATAATAATCTTCAGCATATTCTTATAATATCAATAGCCTTCTTAATCGTCTACACTCTCATCTCCTTAAATAATGCCTATTTCCTATTTTGTGATGGCTATCTTTTGTAGGAATAATGGTGATTTATATCATGGTTGAATCTAAAACGAGTTTTATAGTTCTCAACCATTGTTTGTGATCGTATCTGGTATAGTTTCCTCTTCCTCATACGAATAGTTGAGCCATTTTACTATGAGCAAAAAGTGATAAGCTGCTCTGGACTAGACTCATCTTTTTTGAAGAATTTGCTTCAAAAGTTGAGCAAATGCTCTAGTCTATTCATACAGTTTTGAGTATAAGCTTTTACTTTTGAGCAAATGCTCAAAATATTTTTTTGATGAGCATTAGCAAAAGGTTTTGCTCACGTTTATTCATAGAAAATGAAGCAAATGGTCCATATTTCAGAAGTATAAGCAAAAGCTCAACTTTGTTCATATGGCCCATTGACTTTTTGGCGGTACGAAGTTCGCCGGGTAAGCTAGTTGATTATAAATTATAATTATAATAGTCCAGAGGTTATGTAGAGTTCATGATTTGATTCACACACAATTTTAAGTAAAAAAATGCCTGAAGTCTCTCTTGTTTTTGTAATGAATAAATAACGTTTTTGCAGGTGACCAATGGGTGGGCTTCGACAACGAGCGGAGTATTCAGATAAAGATGGACTTCATAAAGCAGAAGGGACTCGCGGGAGCCATGATGTGGTCCATAGATCAGGACGACTTCACTGGAATGTGTGGACCTAAGAACCCCATCATCAGCACTGTGCACCGCCATATGAGAGGATAGTAACATATAATATAAAGGCACAGACACACGAGGCGTTTATTCAGAGGTGTCACATGAGAGGTGTAATGGAAAATCAAATAAATACAATATAAAAACTTCTAGTATCATTTTATTGAAAACTTTAAAATATTTTATTAAATATTCAAAATATTCTTTAAATATCTAAAATATTTCAAAGTTTTTAATAAAAGTTTTTATATTGTTTTTATTTGAATCAAGTAACCCATATAAGTGAAGTGATTTTATGAAATGGAAAATCGAATATTTGATGAAAGTTTATTTATTTATTGATTTATTAGATAGAGCGAACAATATAATAGTCGGAAAAGAAAAAACAGGCTATTGCCCAAAACTTCTCCAATTTCCTGATTTTGTCACAAATCGTCCAAATATTATGTAGGTTATGTTCACTTCAATTTCAACACCAAATCCTCAATTTGAAACTATGAATCAGAATAAAACAAAGAATTTTAAATTTAGATAGATTGATAATGAAACTTCCTTTATTTATTTCTTTTTTTACTTCTTTTATTGATAATAAAAGTTGCTCAAGTATCTGATAAATCATAGAGAAAAGATAGCACATAAGAGAATATCCCATGATATAGGGAATTTATGTTCACAGATATCACTGTTAACTCAAGCCGATACCGTCAAACCAGCTAACTTGGGACAGTTTTCAACTTTGACTTGAAATTCAGTTGGTTCCATTATTATTTTAATAGTTTATTTTTCTTGTGCTCAAAACTTAGGTCTTTAATAATACTTCAAATATATACATTCAATTTTATTATTATTCCAACCTGTTCTGGAAAAAAATTAAAAAATATGGTGTTCCAAGTTACCGGCAGAGGTTGGGTAACTTGATACACTATCATTATGATTTGTCTGTAATGAGACAATTGAGTGGTTGAAGGCTAACTTATGACATTAGATTTCGAATAATATGTTTCATATTCATAATTAAAATACTTTAACTGTAAAATAATTTAATAATAGATAAAATAATTGTGTTTAATAATTGAGTGTTCACAATAGAAGTTATTAAAGGCTCGATTTCTAGGTTAGAGATAGTAGATTGTTATGACTGTTAAAAAAGTATCTTAGCTGTTAATTAGATGTTCAAAACGTTATTAAATATTTTCAATGATGTGTTCCCAACAAATCTACAATGCCAGAACTCGGAATGAATTGCACCGACAGCGGTAAGTTGAAATTGGAGGGAAGGGGTTAAACTGTCCCAAGTTGGACTACTGTCCCAAGTTGGACTACTGTCCCAAGTTAGACTAATGTCCCAAGTTAGACTACTGTCCCAAGTTAGCCGGTTTGACGTTAGTCCTAGTAGTTGTTTTTTGTGAAACTATGTGACGCTGGTAGTCTCTCATATTGTGCCGTTCTCACACTCTCACCTGGCCAAAACAGTAATAATTGTAGTATATTATTCTTTAAATCAATATCCTGATACAAATCAATAAAACTTTTATTAATTCCACACATTCACATTTTCCATTTTCTTAATCTACTATTCATTGAGCTTTTTTCGAAGAACTAACTTGTTTATCTATTTTATTTACGATGCTGCTTTCTGAATTAATCACATGACTACTTTCATATGATGATAACATCATACGTCAAAATAGAATTACCATCGCTAAAATCTCATATCCTACATAATAGATAGTTGTCGACTAGAGTAAGTAATCGTGATCGAGAGTAAGTAGAGTAAGTTGTCAAGACAGTAATCGGCTAGAGTTAATAATAAATCGGGTGAAATTTGGAGCATAAACTACCTATACCATGGGATATCTTCTTAAGCTATATTTTCTCTATGCTGCGATATACAGAGTGTCTCACGAAAAGTGTAATAAAAATGAAGTATTTGATGAGAGTTGGTTGAGTACCGTATCTGTGATCTGATATACAGAGTGTTCCATTGAATGTGTGTCAAGCGGTAATCTTAGATTCTACTAAAAAATTGCAAAAAAAATGTCCAGTAAAATTTTTCTTAGATCTTAGTTTTCAAAGATTTCAGATACCATTTATGGTGAGATATGTGAAATTTATTCATAATAGAACACTAAAGAATATTGTCTAAAGATATCAAGAATTTATTAAAAATTTACAAACATTTTTCAACACTTATGGTGTCATAGGTATTCATTGTAGATGTCTCCATAGGTGTTGAAACAAGCTTGTAAATATTTTAAATAAATTCGTAGTAATTTTAGATAGTATTCTGCTAGTGTTTCATTGTATATAGATTTTTCGAAATTTTTGGAAAACATCTAATTCGTCTAGGGAATTATCAAAATATCATTTTTAGGATATGGTTTGAAAAAGTAGGTAACAAATTTCCAATAAGATTCATATAATTTGTTTCTTTTTCAACACTTTTAACATTTTTTCTGAGCTTCATTTTTGAACAGTATTATTGTCGACACTACAGTAAAGCTTTTAATAAATTTTACTCAATACGTCATCAATAATAGTTTGAAAACGAATTATCAACTAGTAAATCCGTCGGGGATAGTGAGATAGATGAGTATTTTTCTGAGTGTTGAAACATTTTGAAATTTGGTTTTGAATATGTGAAGTTTTTTCAACTTTGAGCACTCATAGAAAGTTCAAACCCGACAAACAATATTTTAAATTATATCAATGTTATTGGACATTTCTCACTTCAATCATATCCTTAAAATTGTATTTTGACTGATAATTCTCCAGTTATTAATGTATTTCAAAAACTTTTTGTGTAGTTGAGAAGTTGATGTTGTGGTAATTATTCATATTGAATGAAAAAGACTAAGAAATTGTCAAAAACCACTGATTTTCAGTTCAAACCAGTGTTTTTTTTGACAATTTCTTAGTCTTTTTCATTCAGTACGGTATTTCAAAAATATTAAATATGTACTTTATTCAACTTCCAGCACTCATAAAAAGTTCAAACCCGTCAAACAAGAGAACAAATTATATCAATGTCATTTTACATTTTTTCTTCACTTCAAACATATCCTTAGAATTGAATTTTGACTGATAATTCTCTAGTTATATTGATATTTCCAAAAATGTAGAAAAATCTATACATCTCGAAAACTAAGGTCGTTGTGAGAAAATCATTTTTTGTTGCAAATATAAATTAGAATCTATGGGCTCCAACTGTTACACCTTTTGAGGGACACCTGTATAGTGGTCAGCACTGTAAGACGGCCGATAAGCCCAACTCCCTATCCTGTCCTGTGCCGTGCCGACTATAGTGAGGAAACGCCTCCTGTGTCTCTGCCCCAAGAATAGAAAATGTACTCAATAGTTGTCTCTATGATAATGGGTTATTACTGCCATTGGAAATGTGGTGATCGTAAAACCATCAGCAAATAATATATCAGTTAAAATTCAATGAATAAGACGTTGATTTTATTGTCAATACCACTTTTTTCATACCAATCAAATTATTAGTTGAAATTCAATCAATATTAAATTTATAGAAGTAAGAACACCCAACAATTACCAGAAAATAATAAATCAGAATTCAAAACCAATATTTTATCAAGTGAGAAAATTAACCTATATTTATTGGGAACTTTTATCAATCAAGATAAGGGAGCAGTAAATCATAGATTGGGCTTAGCCTCTCCCAATCAAAATTTTCTATCAAAATTTGGGGAAGCAAAAATTTTGGGCTTCAAGCCTGTTGGTCCTTTCCCAATCATTATTTTTAATGAGGTGAAATGAGAGCGATATTGTCAGTTCCACATAATTTAACCCTTTCAAACCTGAAAGTTTCCAAGTGAAAATAAAAAATATTCAATGGCAGCTCTAAATACTAGATTTTTTTCTTGATTTTTCTATATTTTTTTCGTTTTTTTTATCTTTAGTGGTTTTTGAGTAAATTAATGAGCACAATTGTAGCCATTGGGATCGGATTGTTGTCAAGTATCAAGATCAGTAAATGCATGAGATAATAGTCTGTAGAACAGTTTCAAAGACAAAGATAAGTGAAGAATGCAACTTAAAAATAATATTAATAAATTTTATAGAATGTATTTTTATATTTCAGAGGATGACTCACCTTTTATTGGTTAGTCTGGAATTTGAGTTGATTTTTTTCCGATGGCACCATATTTCAAAACTTGTTTTTAGTTTCGAACACACAAAAACTACACTATGGCTGATGTTCTCTTCAACTAAAAATCACTCAAGTCTCATGTTTCACCAATTCTCAATTTCCAAGCATAAGTGCTTTGTTCATTGTCAGAATATATACATTTTTGAAGATCTTGTTGTCAGATTATTTTGAGTAAAAGAATGTTCATATTATGATATGTAACTAATACAATGAATAAATAAATAAAGAACAAAATAGAAAATAATTAAGTTATTGAAATGATGGTGAATGAATGGGTGTATTTTCTATTTTTTCTTGTGGAAAAAAAGGAAACACTTTTTCTTGGATGAGGAGCACAAGTGTACTCCACACTTCACACAAAATGTTCTGGACCTGCCCTGACATCCAGGATATTTACATCGCTTTGGAAGGCCATCTTCATGGTCTGGCAAATGTTCAATTGAATCAAATTGAACTTCTCTAGAGGGCCTTGCTTCTCCTTTTCTTCTCTGATTCACAGGTGTGTCTGGTGGAAGATCAGATCCTGGACGTCCACGTTTTCTTTGTTGCACAGGCTTCTTACTGTAAATCAGTCCATCAGCAAGCAGCTGTCTGAAGTTCATCAAGTCCATTATTTTATTCTTTTTGATGCCTACACAAGTTGCATCCTTTCGATATTCAATCCAACTCTGTGTTACACAGAAATCAATTGCATGATAGATCATTCTCACTGTCCACTTCCTGGAGCGAATACGAATCCTGTAGTAGCTCATGAGCTGGTCGAATAGATCAACTCCTCCCATTGCTTGATTATACAGTTTTACAATTTCAGGTCGGTTAACACTTACATATTTTTTGTTCTTTTTCCAACGAATACAATTTTTGTCAGTGAGTTGTACATCATGGAAAATATTATGTCCTTGATCGTCATTATTTGTTCTTGTGGATTCACATGAGCATCCCATTTCTACTGTGCGTCCTAACATTGCTATGAGAGTTTTCATCTATTGATGTGATTGTGTTTGATTCTGTAAATCCACTTGAACAGCACTGTCATTCAAGTCATCATCTTCATCATTAGGGTAGAATACAGTTTCATTTGGGCTTACCTTTTCAGCTCCTACTCGACAGTTTTTCTAGATTCATTGGACAATGAAAAGCTATTCCGTAGGCATTCTTCTTCATCAGACAGTTCAATTCCGAGATATTCCCATCAATTAATAAAGCTAAAAGTTCCTCTCATTGAAATCACCAATTGGATGATCCATCTTAGCAAAAATAAATGCATAAAATATCTAACTAGAGCATAAAAATGTATAAGAAACCTAGGTAGGCTACTGGATACACATAACACAACACTGAAAAATATGGTCCTATTACCCACTTGAACTCACTTATCTATCTTAGCAAATCTATCTATCATTCTATCTATTTTCTATATCTATCTATCACTGAACTATCTTAGCAAAAATAAATGCATAAAATATCTAACTAGAGCATAAAAATGTATAAGAAACCTAGGTAGGCTACTGGATACACATAACACAACACTGAAAAATATGGTCCTATTACCCACTTGAACTCACACTGGAAGCTCTTAAATGTACCAGAAAACATTATTTGGAAATTCTAAAGCACTTTAAGTATTTTCAGTGAATAACTAGCTTTATCAATAACTCAGCATAAAAGAAACCGGCGCGAAATAACCATGCTGAGCAAACGTTTACTGCGACATAACCTCAAAAGTCTTACCTTGTCAATTCAGTCCCATTGGACACATTTGTGTACATAAAGTTTAGCATTGAATATCTCATGAATAAATAAAAATAAGCGATTTCAAATACTTCTAGATGAATTTAAAACTTTATTTATAATAAAAAACACGAACAAAGAAAATGAAAAATAAGGTTTTTTACAAGGAGTAAAAAAAAAAAATGAAGCAAGTCAGTGGCCACACTGAGACCTGTATCACTCTAATTCTAAACATAGTAGTCATATTTTCATCAACAGATAGTGTTTGAATGCTGGAATATTGCTAAAGGAAATGATCACGATTGTGTACATCAGGTTGAAGTTGAAAATTTGTGGTTTTGGATTGAAATAACAGCTGTAGAGTTTAATGAGCACAATTGTATCCATCAGGTCTGAAAGGGTTAACTAAAGTTCAATACACCAAGCATCAT
>NC_052504.1:99672128-99704198 GCF_014356525.2 Nilaparvata lugens
CAAATTTAGATAAGATTACACATTTATTCATCATTTAATCATTGAAAAATATATTTCCTTGACGATTAAAACAATAAATTGAAACAATTAACAGTTAAATATCGGGGACCGAGCTTCGCTCTGGAGTATACAAAAGCATAAAAAATTATTACGAAAGAAGAAATTATAATAACATTCATACAGGAATGTTCTATCTAATCTCAGTAAATTGATATTGATTCCCAGGGGAATGCAAAAATTTCCCTCACAAAGGCCCGGTTGCACAAAAGCCGGTTAAATTTTAATCCTGATTAATTCACGTGAAACAATCAGAGAAGACCATTTCAAAAAGATTGATCTACTGAATCAATCAGGATTGAAAATAACCTGGCTTTTTTTTGAAACCGCACTATAAGTACCTGATTGAATATAACAAAAGTTCAACAGCTGAGTCATAATTTTGACCTACACACATGAACTCAATCACTCACTTCCATCATCAACAGACGACAAAATAATTATTATCCGCTGTTTTTCCAAGGATGAATAATATTTATCCTTTTAATGTCCTTCAGCGAGTTATCTCATAGATGAGACCTAGTGTCCTAATCGAATTTTTATATTATAAACCTATGCTCTGAATTTCGTGAGAATCGTTTTCGAGATCCGGTGAAATACAAACATAATATGGACATCTAAACAGAAATTGTTTGTTTAATAGTATAGGTTATTACATCCGATATATCATCTATCCTCTATAGAAGGCAGGGCCAAGGTAGAGAATCAGCAACGTTGAATTATCCTAGAGATGAGACCTAGTGTCCTAATCGAATTTTTATATTATAAACCTATGTTCTGAATTTCGTGAGAATCGTTCTCAAGATCCGTTGAAATACAAACATATAAACATCTAAACAGAAATTGTTCGTTTAATAGTATAGGTTATTACATCCGATATATCCTCTATAGAAGGCAGGGACAAGGTAGAGAATCAGCAACGTTGTTCTCCTATCTTTCTCCACTGCCATCACAACGTGGACCTCACTATAGTATTTTTCCCAAATGAGACCCCTTAATATAAAGAAAATAAAATCTCAGTACCCTTTTTTTGAAATATTTTATCACAACATGTTTCGGACATTTATGCCATTTATGTCTGAAACATATGTGATAAAATATTTCAAAAAAAGGGGACTGAGATTTTATTTTCTTTATATTTATATTACAAGTAGCCCTATACAGAAAAGAGATGAATAGCCCTTAAGCTTGCTGGTCAATTGAGTCAATAACATTACATATTTCAAGGCAGAGAATAGGCACTCCACTGCCATTATAACGTGAACCCCACTATATAGAGGTTTAGCATGAGTATACTTTCACTGCCTCCACACAGGTCGTGTGCGGGTCTCTAAGGTGGCAGACAAAAAACGTCGAAAAAAACGCCGAAATATTGGTGTGGCGGATAAAATATCGGCGTTATATCGGCATATTTTGCACTCAGACATTCCGGCCACTCAGACATGCGCATAAGTTAATAACTCAGCCAGACGGTCATCATTCATACACGCCAACCGTCAACTATATTAACAGCTGACAACCGTTTTCGGACAACTGGTTTCAGATCGGGAATGATCAACTGGTTTGTATAACAGGCTATGTGAAACGGGGAATTGCTTATCCGCGAAGAAAAAGGATAAGAAGAAGAAGAAGAAGAAGAAGAAGAGAAGAAGAAGAAGAAGAAGAAGAAGAAGAAGAAGAAGAAGAAGAAGAAGAAGAAGAAGAAGAAGAAGAAGAAGAAGAAGAAGTAAAAGAAGAAGAAGAAGAAGGAGAAGAAGAAGAAGATTGATTGATTGATTGAGTAATATATTTATGTAGATTACAATATATACTGGCTTATAAGTTACACTTATATACAATAGCTTACAATACAGCAGAATTATAGATGAATTTACATAATATAGAGCAGGCGAACGAAGCGAATTCTTTAATTTCTTTCTTGATAAAATATTGATAATTTAAATAATTTAGACAGTTATTTACACGAGAATGAACAGTTTATCAGTAAGCCTGTATCAGCCACCGTCTTTTGGTAGAGAGTTAGTGGGGAGGATATTTTTAATACTCTTTCCGAAGAATGGACATTGATATGTCCAAAGCTCCGCCAATTTATGTAGATGCATAACAATATAATTATCTATAGTTATTATATTACAAATTGCTTTTTCATATCATATACAGTTCAATAATTATTTTCTTAGTCTATTATATGTAAATTCATCTATAATTTTGCTGTATTGTAGGCTATTGTATATAAGTGTATAAGCCAGTATATATTGTAATCTACATAGATAAAGTACTCAATCAATCTATAGGAGGCATTGACAAGACAGTGAGGATCGGCAACGTTGCTCTCCTATCTTTCTCCACTGCCATTATAACGTGGGAGAAGAAGAAAGAGAAGAAGAAGAAGAAGAAGAAGAAGAAGAATAAGAAGAGAAGAAGAAGAAGAAGAAGAAGAAGAAGAAGAATGTATGGGTCTTGAAAGACCTGGCAATGCATTGTAATTTGTGATGAAGAATCAATCAATAAAGAATAGCTACTTCATTGTGATGACGTAATTCAACCGCTGTTAAATTTAGGAAACTTATTTCAAATCGAATAAACGTACCTTTTGGTGTTGAATTCCGATCATTTATTTAGTTGGGTCAGGTCATATTGACCGTTTTTCAGGCGTTTTTAGAGTCGGCAAGGCGGAAAGCTCTCCGATTGGCTGATTGGATTAGTGCATAAAAAACCTGAGAAAACTCTAATCTTGGAAATAGTTTACATATGGTCTGATTCTTATTCTCGATGATACAGCAACTTTAACCCTAGAGAAAAGATAGCTTAGGAAGATATCCCATAGAATAGGTCGTTCATGTTTCAAATATTAACCGAATTTTTGTTAATTCAAGCCTATTACTGTCGACTACTGTCTATCATTAATATTTTGTCCGGGTGAGAGTGTAAGAACGGCACAGTATGAGTCAAATAAACGTAGCCTACTTGAAATCTAGTCTAATAGCCGTACTTTTATCGATAATTTCTCTTGGCAATCATACATTCAATTCATTCAATTACAATTATTAGTATTAAACGAAATCCAAATTGAATGCTGTAAATCACCCCGAAGACTTCTGCTACTGCAAATATTGACAACAGGGTAAACGGCTAGATGGAAATTCGATGAGCGCTACTATTCAAAAATTATTTGTCAGCACGGGAATTTTTGATTAATTAATTTGATTGATTAATTAATTAATTGATTTTTGAATAGTAGCGCTCATCGAATTTCATCTAGCTGTTTACCCTGTTGTCAATTCTTGCAGTGGCAGAAGTCTTCGGGGTGATTTACAGAATTTAATTTGGAATTTCGAATTTGGATTTCGTTTAATAATAATGATTAAATCATTAGCATTTGAATAATTGCAATATCTCAGTATTTCCATCTGTAGCCAATTACAATCTTTACAACCAAAATTGGAACACCTCAATAAATTCAACGCAACATTCAAATTTCTAAAAATCTGGTATGGCGCACTCACACAACTTTCCTTGCCGTTATGAAAATTGATCACCTGACGCTAGTGTTCACGCGCATCTCAAGTCATTCAAAGATCTGAGCCAGCTGGTGACAGGACAATAACGCTGGAGAACACGAGGTCTGCTATCTCTACATAGTGAATGATTTAATAGAATCAACAGTTGCCAACAGTTTGCAATTGAATAATCTTATTCTCTCGCATTTGAGCTTATTTTCAATTTTAGGTGAAAATGTTAGTGAACATTAATTGTAGAGATTTATTTGCTGAATCTTTTTCACTTAAATCCATTTGTTTGAATTGTATCTGAAGCCTGATAATTGAAAATCTAGAATCAAACTTTGCATAGATGAGGCGGAGCTCCTGAAATTTTTACAGATATGGGACTTGTGGCAATTGATATAGTTTATCATTTGGGACTATTTTAGGTATAAATTTGATCAAAACGTATATAAATTTAGAAATTGGGGTACCAATTTTTTTCGGAAAGCAATACTTTCCTTACCTATGGTAATAGGGCAAGGAAAGTAAAACAACTCCTCTATCAATCTCTCTATTATCAATTTTCAAAATCTTTCTATTCCTCTGCTATAATCGATTTCACACATCTCATCCAACTCAACAAAAACAGCATGCAACTTTGGATTTTCGTTTAATGATAATATTTAATATTTAATGATAATAATTTGAGAGAATCATTCTTTCTACGCAGAGAAAACGATTCAGTGGAAACTAGTTTAGACGTCAACTGCTTTGCCAGTTAATTCAACTAGTTGATAGGTTTAACAGTTAATTCAACTACCAGTTGAATCAGCTCCCACCTCTAGACTACTGACCGTCCACTGCGTCTCAAAAATATTATCAGGCTCATAATAATCGTAATTGTTTACAGTCTGGCATGTCTACTGTCTACATTAGCATGCCGGCACTGTTTCGTAACAAAAAAAAACGTATTTACAATTGCAATGCACAAGTAAAACAGTACAAAATCCTTTGCATTGACGAATCTAATTATAACGGTACTAATGAAATTCATTTATAATATTCTGTTACACTTATAGAACGCTCAACAGTGAGGTCCTATTTATAGTGAGGTATTTTATTGACATTGGTGTTGATATCCTTGTCTATCATGCAACAAAGCAGATAGCTCTATCCTTCTCCACCCCTGCAACGTTTCCAGATCGTTTTCAACAATGTAGAAATGTAATGAGTTAACAAAATATTTGACCCCAATTACGGCCAAACGCGTTGATAGAATTCTATGTGATTTGGCAGGAATATTCCTTTTTCAACTGCGCGTCGATGTATACACGAGGTTTTTTGAAATCTTGCATTTTAAGGATCCTTAAGGCTGTGCAAAGGCTAAAAATAAACTTTCTACTGGTGATATTTTTCAAAGTTTTTCGATTTACTATCAAACTATCAAAATTGAAAAGTTTTCTCAGGAAAATGTTTTTCTTTCGATCATTACTTTTTGAGATATGAGCGCCTGAATTTCAAATTTTTGTGCCAGAACATTTCAAGTTCTGTGAAAGATAAAACCATGAGATTTTAAGGATGGATTCTTCATGGTATTGTTGATCTAATAAGAGAAAAATTTTCGGAAAATATCATTCTCTGAAAAAGTTATTCATTTTACTAAAAATGACCAAATATAACTTCAGTTGAGTTATTTTCGGTAATTTTTTTTTGTAAATTGAATAACTTTCTCCTAAATTAATATTTTAAGAAAATTTTTGTTTTATTAGATCAACAATACCATGAATAATCTATCCTTAAAATCTCATGGTTTTATCTTTCACCGAACTTGAAATGTTCTGGCACAAAAATTTAAACTTTATGCGCTCATATCTCAAAAAGTAATGATCGAAAAAAATGTTTTCCTGAGAAATCTTTTTAATTCTGATAGCTTGATGGTATACAAATCGAAAAATATCACCAGTAGAAAGTTTATTTTTAGCCTTTGTACAGCCTTAAGAAGGAATATGGAGGGAACATATTGACAGAATGACAACCGGTCGAATAGACATCCTTGACGAATAAAATACCATATATTATTTTAAACAGAGTTAATACTGAATCAGATGGACTAGTAGCTCTGTGAACAGTAGACCTCGCGCAGTAATAAACCACAGCCTCCTCTTATACTGTCCATCAGAGTAAATCCTGTCTGTATGTCGTGTCGGCGAGATATCGGCTGTTGGGGTTGGTGTATCAGAAATGCTAACATCAAAAGCTAATCTTATACAAGACATACTGGCAACAGGTCAGCCCGAGATGGAAGCAGAGAAACGTCGAGATAATACTATGCTATTTTAGTTATTGATTGCATGCGTTATTGCATGGAATCAATAGTACATTTTTAATAGTGCATGCCTCATTGCATGCATACACCTGTCAAAAATCATGAAAATCTATTGCCGCATTTCGCTGTAAATGCGGATCATAATATAAACATAAAAACATATGAAAAACAGTCGACTTGAATCTTAGACCTCACTTCGCTTGGTCAACCAGTATCAGCTATCCTCTACAGAAGGCACTGGCAAGGCAGAGTGTCGGCAATGCTGTTCTACTATCTTTCTCCACTTCCATTATAACTTGGACCTCACTACAGTCGTTTTTCATTTGAAAATATTACAAGTTACTAGTAGTTTTCTTTAATCGACTATAGTAGATTTTCTCACAATAGTAGATTTACACTCTTTAAAATTGCACCTGAAATTTGAATTTCAGTGAAAACTTATTGTTTTTTCCCGGTTTCCCAATCCAATCCATAGTCGATTTACCACACAGAAACACTATGCATGAAGAAGACACATTATAAGAATTTAATGAAACTAACTATTGTTTGTAATTGTAAACTATCTAATATTTTCTGTAATTAATTTAGTGGTTTCAGTTTTTGTAGAAATAATTATTTATTTTATAATATTTGAAACGTTTCCAATTTATTATATTGGTACTCTTGAATTGTGACACAGATAGACTAATTGACGTAAAATGTAATCCACCCTCTAAGTCTGAGGCCCGGTAGCACAAAAGCCGGTTAACTTTTAACCGTGATTAATTCCACTAGAACCAATCAGAGAAGGCTTTTTTGATAAGACGGCTTCTCTGATTGGTTCTCGTGGAATTAATTACGGTTAAAATTTAACCGGCTTTTGTGCAACCGGCACTGAACGTTTACACGTTTTACAAATCGATGATAAACAGTAATGTGTCTGCAACATGAGTGGCTTCACCCAGTTTCAAGTTTTATTGGCACGTAAAATCAGGGACAATAAAACTGAAACAAGTGGCAAAAACAGATACTCGTGTCTGCAATGAGAGCTCCAGCAGAATAATTGAATTTCTCATTGTTCAGAGTTTTTCCTTCTCCTGATTTTCTTTCTCTCCATCTAGTTTTCTTTCTCTTCTCCTGATTTGCTTTCCCTTCTCCTGATTTTCCTTCTCTTCTCCTGATTTTCTTTCTCTTCTCCTTATTTTTTTTCTCTTCTCCTGATTTTCTTTTTCTTCTTCTGATTTTTCTTTCTCTACTCCTGATTTTCTTTCTCCTCTCCTAATTGTCTTTCTCTTCTCCTGATTTTCTATTCCCTCTTCTGATTTTCTTTCTCTTCTCCTGATTCTCTTTCTCTTTTCCTGATTTTCTTTTTCTTCTTCTGATTTTTCTTTTCCCCTGATTTTCTCTCTCTTCTCCTGATTTACTTTCTCTTTTCCTGATTTTCTTTCTCTTCTCCTGATTTTGTTTCTCATCTCCTAATTGTCTTTCTCTTCTCCTGATTTTCTTTCTCCTCTCCTAATTATCTTTCTCATCTAGTGATTTTCTATTCCCTCTCCTGATTTTCTTTTTCTTCTCCTGATTTCTTTCTCTTCTTCTCCAGATTTTCTTTTTCTTCTCCCGATCTTCTCTCTCTCTTATCCTCCTAGTCATCAGGTACTTCAACTCATTTTTCAAGAAAAATCCTGATTCTTATATAAGATGCTTTGACTTTATCGAGCTATACTGATTGAAAAAAGTAAGGGATGATTATTGTAGCTTTTCTTGGCATGTTTAATTAATATTATATTAATTGTTAATATTTAAGATAGCATAAGGAGATACCCCATGGCATAGGACCTTTAAGTTTCTAATTTCAAGTCGATTTAATGTTAACTCAAGCCGATTACTGTCGACTACTGTCTTTTATTACTGTTTTGATGGGATAAGAGTGTAAAAACGGCACAGTATAAGAGAGACTACCAGCGTCACATAGCTTCACCAAAAACAACTAGCCGGCTTGAGTAACATTGAAAATTGAAGCATATACGCCCTACATTATGGTATATCGTTTTATGCTATGCTTGTACGATCTGAAAAATAGGAGAATAAAAGAAAGAAAATCAGGAGATTTCTTACCATTTTTTGAGATATTTTGACTTCGTCAAACTGAAACTGATTGAAACAAGTAAGGTATGATTATTGGAGCTTTTCTTGGAATGTCAACTCATGATTGTTCGTTCAATCATAGAGGAAAGATAGCTTAAATCGTAGAGAAAATATAAGGGTATAAATGAAGATAAAGGCTATCATGGTATAGGGCGTTTATGTTCCAAATTCCACTGTTAACTGAAGCCGATAGAACTAGTAGTTGGTTTTGATGAAGCTATGTGACACTGGTAGTCTCTCTTATACTGTGCCGTTTTACACTCTTACACTCCCAACAAACAGTAATAATAGACAGTAGTCGACAGTAATCAGCTTGAGTTAACAAAAAATCGGCTTGAAATTTGGAACTTAAAGGTGCTATGCCATGGGGTATCTCCTTATGCTATCTTAAATATTAACAATATTAACAATATTAACAATATTAACAATATTAACAATATTAACAATATTAACAATATTAACAATATTAACAATATTAACAATATTAACAATATTAACAATATTAACAATATTAACAATATAACAATATTAACAATATTAACAATATTAACAGTTGATATAATATTAATTAAACATTCCAAGAAAAGCTACAATAATTATCCCTTACTTTATTCAATCAGCATAGCTCGATAAAGTCAAAGCATCTCATTTCCATCAATTTATTTATTTCACCTCCTTCAGTTATTGGTAGCCGAGATATTAAACTGGAACTTAGAATACGCATGCTGCGTTGCTATGTGTTTTCTACATTGCTGTACGGCATGGAAGACTTTGCCATCTACGGCCATGGACGACTTTGATAGAGTCAAACCTCAAAAACATCGACGCATTTTAAATGTGGTGCTATGGAAGGATGTGGAGGATACCATGGACAAGAAAAGTGACAAATAGGGATGTAATGTTAATGATGGCAAAGGAATGTGAAGTTGTTGCGACTATAAAGAGAAGAAAATTGCAATATTTGGGCCATATAATGAGGGGTGAAAAGTATGAGCTGTTGAGACTTATATTGCAAGCAAGGATCATGGGAAAGAGGAGTGTGGGAAGGAGAAGGATATCATGGAATTTAAGAGAATGGTATGACTGCAACTCGAGGGAACTATTCAAGGCTGCAATCAATAAAGTGAAAATTGCCGTGATGATTTCCAACCTCCGATAGGAGAAGGAACAAGAAGAAGAGTTATTGATGAAGTTTGTCATCATCATATTCATCATAATCAAGAGATTTTCCATCATCATCATCATCATCATCATCAACGTATTCAGAAAAGTGCCTTCCATTCTGTACACTCATTTCAATCATTATCACATTATTCCAGCCCTTTCAATTTGTAAAGATTGTAATCATCATATTCATCAATGAATTTACAAGAGAATTTCTCACAAACTTTTAACAAGAGAGTTTCCATCATCATCATCAAACAGCCACGTGCACAATCGGAAATCGTAGTAACGATACTTGAGGGAGGGTGGGTTGTTAAAGAGGGTGGCAAATTGCAGTTGAATCGGAAAGTGCATGCTGCACTTTTACGACTGCACTGTTGCACAGGCATGCAATCGTATGCATTGTCAATGTGCAACAATGTCTAGCATCCGTTCCCAGACAATGACAATTTACATTTTACAAATTTCATTACCGTCGCTCGTCGATTCATGTTTTGTGGGGATTTTAATTGAATTTGCATTATATACTAGCAAACTGTTGTTTGTATTATTTATTATTGCAAAAGCTTGTATTATTTTTCTTTTTTCATTTGTATCTCAATGTAACTTAGTGAAAAACAGCTGCTGTGTGGACTTTTAATTGCATGCAATTGATAATTTGAAGTAGCATAGTATTTTTTTCACCCGACTTTTCTCTGCTTCCTACTCGGTGAGCTTTTGATAATACTGTAGTAGCATAGTTGTTTGCAACAAATTATTAGCATTCTAATGATAATATTACTGTCGATACAACATTTGAAACAACCATTATATACACACCGATATCTCGCCGACAGGACATAATACACTCTGATGGAGGCAGTGGTTTTTAACTGCGCGAGGTCTACTGTTCACAGAGCTACTAGTAGTATAGATTTACAGTATATATTATATGAAACTAATATGAATTATTAATCAATGCTGTTTTCCATCACAAGCTGTTTACCATCAAATCACTTTTTTATCAAACAGGACGACTATAGTGAGGTCCACGTTTTAATGGCAGTGTTTGATTAGCAATGGTACTCCTATCCTTGTCTATCATTCAACAAAGTGGATAGCGCTATCTCTTTCTCGCTTTGCTCTGAAGCCGGATCGTCTTTTAACAATGTAGAAATTAATAATTAATCAACTAAATATTACATCTTATTTATGAAAATTCATAATGGACGATACAATTTCTTGCTTAATAAAATATAAATTATTATTTTAAACGAGAATGAACAGTTAATATTACATCAATAAAACCTGAGAGGATCGGCAACGTTGTTCTCCTATCTTTCTCCACTGCCATTAAAATGTGACCTCATTAGAGGTTTATTGTTTTAAATCAGTTCCCAGACCTAGAGTGAGGTCCACGTTATAATGACAGTGGAGAAAGATAGGAGAACAACGTTGCCAATGTTCTGTCTTGTCAATTGATTCTATAGACGGTAGCTGATACAGGTTTATCAATGTAATATTAACTGTTCATTCTTGTTTAAAATAATCAATTATATTTTATGAAGCAAGAAATTATATTTTTCAATGATTTCATAATACATTTTCATAATCAAGATGAAATATTTTGTTAATTGATTATCAATTCTACATTGTTGAAAGAAGATCAGGCAACAGAGCACAAGAAAGAGATAGCGCTATGCGGTTTGTTGAATGAAAGACAAAGATAGCAATACATTTCTAATCAAACACTGCCGTTATAACGTGGACCTCACTATAGGATGAGACTCAGTTTCTAAGAAAAAGCCGGCAGACTTGGTAAAATGCGTTTCGTTGCCGGTGTTTGTCTATTTATGTGGGATTATGTTTGTGTAATGCGTCTGTGCCCTACACTCTCAGCAGAGGTGATTGAGCACGCAAACAACGTGGAATTCATTTTCCATCAAACAGAAATTTTTGGGGCTCCTTACAGGTACAAAAATCTCCCAAGAACTACGCAATTCGAGTCGATTGTTACAATCTTCTGGGTATCTCGATCTGTTCTCGTTTCTTTCTCTCTCTCTTACTCTTTCTCCCTCAATCACTCTCACTCACTCTTCCCCTCTCCCTCTTTCTCTCTCTCTCTCTTGTTTATTATTATTATTAATTATCAATTATCATCCCATAGTTCTAAGATTCAAATCAACTAGTTTTTAACGTATTGAGTAGAGTTTCTTATTTGAACATTACTTCGAGTTATAATTCCCAACAGCTCTAATTCATCACAACCCGTTCGTGTATCAATGGGAAGGATATTATATATCCTTCTAAGAGAATCGACAATTATTTGTTGAAACACCGCCGATTTATGAAGTTACATAACATTATCATATAATTGTTATTCTAATTGCATTCTATATTTATTCTCATTGATTAATCATTTATACTTTGTGAAATTCGTTAAATAACTAGCATTATCGTCATTTAATGTAAATTAGTGTACAAGCCAGTAAATATTGTAGCATACATAAATGGAGAAATCTAATCTAATCCAATCCCTCTCTTTCTACTCTTTGATAGAGAGTTAGTGGGAAGGATATTTTGAATATTCTTTCCAAAGAATGGACATTGATATGTCCAAAGCTCCGCCAGTTTATGTAGGTACATAACAATATTACCTATAGCTATTCCAAATTGCTTTTCTCATATCATATACATTTCAATAATTATTATTCTCTTAGTCTATATTGGGTAAATTCATCTATAATTTAACTATATTGTAAGCTATTGTGTATAAGAAGTGTATAAGCCAGTATATATATTGTAATCTACATAAATAAAGTACTCAATCAATCTCTCATACTCTCTCTTTACCCGGTCGTGTGTTAATGGGAAGGATATTTTATATCCTTCTAAGAGAATCGACAATTATTTGTTGAAACACCGCCGATTTATGAAGTTACATAACATTATCATATAATTGTTATTCTAATTGCATTCTATATTTATTCTCATTGATTAATTATCTATACTTTGTGAAATTCGTTGAATAACTAGCATTATCGTCATTAATGTAAATTAGTGTATAAGCCAGTAAATATTGTAACATACATAAATGAAGAAATCTAATCTAATCTAATCTCTCTCTCTCTCTCCCCATATCTCTCTCTCTCTCTCTCTCTCTCTCTCTCTCTCGCTCTCTCTCTTTCTCTACTCTTTGGTAGAGAGTTGGTGGGAAGGATATTTTGAATATTCTCTCCAAAGAATGGACATTGATATGTCCAAAGCTCCGCTAATTTATGTAGATGCATAACAGTATTATCTATAGTTATTCCAAATTGCTTTTCTCATGTCATTATACAGTTCAATAGTTATTCTCTTAGTCTATATTATGTAAATTCATCTATAATTTTGCTGTATTATAAGCTATTGTGTATAAGTGTATAAGCCAGTATATATTGTAATCTAAGTAAATAAAGTAATTCTCAATCAAATTCAATCAATTCTAAATAAATAAGTAAACTCAATCAATCAATCGCTCAGGGTTCTGCGGCAGAGAGGATTCTGAAGTCCTAACTCCGCTTTAATAATAGCAAATAATCAATCAATTTCCCTCTACCTCTTTCTCTTTCTTTCTCTCTCTCACGGAAAAATCGTGTGTTGATGGGAAGGATATTATCTTATATCCTTTTCAGAGAATCGACAACTGTTTGTTGAAACACCGCCGACTTATGTAGTTACATCACAATATTATATTATTGTATCAAATTGCATTATTCTCATTCATTATTTTCTCATACTTTGTAAAATTAAATGAATATTTGTAATAATGACGACATTTAATGTAAATTAGAGATAGTGAATAGAGGAAAGATAGCATGAGAAGGGTGTCCTATGTTATATAGGCAGTTTATGTTCCAAATTTCAAGCCGGTTACTGTCGACTACTGTTTATTATTACTGTTTTGGCCAGGTGAGAGAGTAAAAACGGCACAGTATGAGAGACTACCAGAGTCACATAGGTTTACAAAAAATAACTTCCTACTAGGTGTATCGGCTTGAGTTAACATTGAAATTTGCAACATAAACTCCCTATACCATGGGATATCTACTCATGCTATCTTTTCTCTATGGTATTATATTGTAACCCCCTGGGTACTTACTCAGAGGGACGAGACCATACTCAATGTCTGGGAAAGAAAGATCCTCCGAAAAATCTACGGACCCACCTATAGTGATGGAGAGTGGAGGATCCGCACTAACCACGAGTTGCGAGAGCTCTACAACAACCCAGACATTGTAGTTGAAATAAAATGAGACGACTAGGTTGGTTAGGACATGTGAAGCGCATGGATGACTAGGAGCGCAAAGAAAGTCCACAGAATGAATCCTGGAGAGAAGACTGAGGGGAAGACCAGAATGCGTTGGATTGACGACGTGAAGATGACTTGAGGCAGATGGGTATCAGAGGATGGAGAAGGAAAGCTCAAAATCGGGACGAATGAGAGCATATTGCGGGAGCCAAGACCCTCAATGGTTTGTAGAGCCGAGGAGTGAGTGAGTGAGTGATTATATTGTAACAAAAATGAATAAAGACATCTTATCAAATCTTTTCCCCTCCTCTTTTGGTGGAGAGTATTTTACTGAGTATTTTTCCCAACTGTTCAATATCTATTGCTACTTGCTACTCTTTCCTGCACACAGGCATTTTGCCAATGCATGGGAAAAAATGTTTATTATTTTCAATTGAAATATATTTGGTTTGTAACATGGAATAAAATAAATGAATATTCTGAGAGAATATTCAGAGAATCCATACATGACGCGCAGGAGGGACTCTTGGTGAATGATAATCGTTTGAATAACATCCGGTATGCTGATAATGCAGTGATATCTACTGATAATATGCAAGATCTGAAGAACATTATGGACAGGATTTTGGGAGCAGTAGAATATATGGACTTGAAATCAACACTGCTAAAACCAAGTACATGATTATCAGTAAAAACAACATTGTGACGAGGCAACTAAGATCAGAATGTGGTGTTACAGAAAGAGTAAAAAGCTATATCTACCTTGGATCCACTTTAAATGACCAATGGAGCCATTCACAAGAGATAAAATGCCGTATTGAAAGGAGCAGAAAAGTGTTGATAAGGATGGCCTCAATCTTCAAAAGTAGAGATCTGCGGTTGAATACCAAAGTTAGAATGTTGCGTTTTTCGGTATTGTTGTATGGGGTCGAGTCATGGACACTGCAACAAAAAGATTGGAGGCGTATGAGATGTGGCTGTATAGGAGGATTTCGAGGGTTTCATGGATGGATCGTCTGGCTAATGCCGAGAATGGGTAAAGAAAGAGAGCTCCTAAATCGATAAAGTTGCAATACTTGGGGCATATTATGAGAAACCCACACCGTTATGATCTCCTACAGTGCATATTGCAAGGAAGAATATGCAGAAAAATAATTTCATGGCTGAAAAATTTGAGAGCCTCAGATCACCGCGGAATTGTTCGGTGCAGCTGTGGATAGGGTGAAACTAGCCACCATGGTAGCCAACGTCTGCAAGCGGACAGGCTCATCAAGAAGAGAAGACTCTTCCCAAATAATGCGTTTAAAGCTCCGCCAATTCATGTATTGTCGAATGATAATGGACAAGGCTTTAGTGAGGTTCACGTTATAATGGCAGTGTACGATTGACAATAGTGTTGCTATCCTTGTCTAACATGCAACAAAAGAGATAGCGCTATCTCTCTCTAGCTTTGCAATGTTGTCAGTTGACCAGAAATATTTTATTTCACTTTTGACAGTGACTGTACTGAAGTGGACAACCAGTCCTTAGCCGCCATGTTATATTTTGATTTATAAAATGCTAAAGTAGAGGAGTCGTATAATTGATTTTAAATTTATTTTTAGATAAATAAAATAATTCTCAGATATTTCCGTATGATGAAATCAAATTATACTTCAAATGACACTTTATAGACTGTAACTTTGAGACAATCCAACACTTCGTCCATGCTTCAGTTTTACCGGAACTAGGTTAGTCTACACCATACCGTATAAATAATATTGAAAAGTTATTTCAGAATTATTTTCATTGAATTTAATTCTATTATATATAGGGGATTTCCTTATTATTTTATTTTTTTTGAAGAATTGGAATAGAATACCTACCGAAATTATTTATTGCTGTTGTTTTGAAGTTCAGATTGATGCAGCACAGATTTCAAATTAGCCGCCATTGCAAGTTTGAAAATCTGATCTCAGTTATGAAAGCATAGTTTAGAATCAAATTATGAAAAAAATTATTTTATTGATGAATTTAATTGATTTGAAATGAAATTGGTTATTTCATCAAAGGAATTGAAATTAATATCAGATCAAATTTAATGGGATGAATTGAATAACAGCTGTGTACACTCAGTGGAAAAATTGAGTCAATTTGGCAACATTGTTCTCGTATCTTTCTTCACTGCCATTATAACGTAGACCTCACTATAGCAAAACCAATGTCAATCAAATACTGCCATTATAATGTGAACCTCACTATGAGTGAAAATTAAATTCCACATTCAAATTTCGATAATATTGTTTAGGAATTGGCTCGTTGCGTGTAGTAACAAGGGTTCTCCAAACAACAACAACAAATATTTTTGTCCAAGTTATGACGTCTCTTGAGTTTGCTATTGATACAAGTAATATTGTTTCTGGCGCCAAGTATTGCTGTGGCACATACCACATACCACTCAAAAGTAAGTGGAACTAAAAAACTAGAAATTAGTTCAAGTTTACTTCGCACTAGTTTAGTTGGTTGATAGTCATAGTCGCTCTAGTAGTTTTAAATTGGAAGTGCTAAACTAGAAGTCTATAATAGCTCTAAATAGTTCGTTGCACGTAGGTCTATTAAATTCAGGCGCCGTGAAACAACGTCCAGAATCAACAGTCTGAAAACCAGCTTGAAAATCACTCGGAGCCCCCCTACTAAAGTAAAAAAGTAAATTCGTATGGCTTTTGTCGGTGGGGAGCTCCCGCAACCCCCTACTATAATGAGATTCACTTTATTGAGACATCATTTTGATTAACATTGGTGGTGCCATCTTTGTCTATCATTCGACAAAGCAGATAACACTTTCTCTTTCAGCTTTGTAGAGATCGTTTTATAACAATGTAAAAATATGATTAGTTAATAAAATATCTTAAAAATCAATTATGAAATTTTATCATCACATAATTGAAAATATATAGCTTTTTCTACGATTAAAATATAGTTTTATCGTTTTCAACAATCGATTAACAAACACTTAATATAACATCAACGTACACACGTAACAACGTACAACGTACAAGTGGCAACGTTGTGGAGTTAGAATATGATAGCACTATCTGCTTTGTCAATTGATAGACAAGGATAGCAACACCAATGTTAATTAAATTATAACTAGTAGTTCTGTGAACAGTAGACCTCGCGCTCAGTGAGTTACATTGACCTGTTGTTATATTTTCTCAAAAATTAATAAATAATTTATCAATTAAAAATGTCTAGAAAAAATCAAATAACATAGAGCTTTCTGTCCTATCGTACCGGTGACGTGTCGTCCCGGAATGTGAGTGTGAGCGCTGTTATCTGGTCTGGCTGCAACTGTCTACAACGTTGATGGAAAGATACAATTTTCAAGATGTTCGATGTTTTTGAACGGGTAGTATTATAGTCCACTAGACAGCTGATTTATGATGAATAATTCTATAGTCTGATTTTTACGGTAATATTGGCGTATGAAGGAGGCTCCTTTTTCCTTCTATATTATCCTTGAAATGCAAAATTTCCAAAAACCTTGTATATACGTCGACGCGCAATTTAAAAAGGAACATACCTGTCAAATTTCATGAGAATCTATTACCGCGTATCGCCGTAAATGCGCAACATAAAAACATTTGAACATTTAGACATTAAGAGGAATGCCAAACCGTCGACTTGAATCTTAGACCTCACTTCGCTCGGTCAATAATGCCATTATAACGTGGACCGCACTTTATCATTTTCGTACCATATTAGTTAATCAATATTATCTCAAACTCAGCTCAAGCTTTTGACTTTCTTCAAGAAAAAGCAATCAAAATTCTCATGATATTAATTATCTATACTGTGTAATATAGGAAATAACTGGCTTATACACGTATGGGATGGGAAAATTATGTTTGATGCATCATCACGTCCGAACTACTGGACTGATTAACTTGTAATTTTGGATAGAGATTCCTAATTAACCTTGGATGGTTATAGACCTATTTTTAATTCATCAAGATTACATTACAAGTTCTCAGTTTATCAATTTTAAAATAGACACTTGCGGAGCACGGGTTACCTGGTAGTCCACGATAAATTCTGACAGCTCAACTATTTCATAGATAACAACTCAGCTGAACTATTCTGACAACTCAACTATTATAGATGAGAATTAATGTAAACTTCAATCTGTCCTCCTTTCGTAGATTGAATCATAGAAGAATGAAGATTTGTATCTCCAGCCTCTCTCCATGATCTGCGAAGAGATAGTATTAGCTTAATGAGTTTATATTTATCATAGATGATAATAATATTATCAGACTTTCCTTCCAGAAGTCTAGCTTCACAAGATGTCAAACTATAAACGAAAAAGCCTGGTTTTCATTAGTAGAGTTAGTGGTAGAGTTCCACCTGGGCAAGTACTAACTATCTTGTGAACTCTCCCAATGGAAACGTTCATGGTAGAGTACTAGTTTTTAGTAGAGTAGAGTGGGATAGTACTTTACCACTTGCCTTCCCCCACCACCGCTTCTAACTCTACTGTACCACTACTATGCTAGTGAAAACAGTCTCAAGCTAGTGGAGTTGAGTCGTTCCATATGCTATCAAGTTTAAAAAGTTTTGTATTAAAAAGTATTAATTTATTAAAAAGTGTTAATTTATAAGTGTTAATAAGCGTGTAAGTAGTGTTAATTTATTAGAAAGTATTAACATTCTGTTCACTAGACAACACACTTTACCTACTATTCTCAATTGTAGTGGAAACAGTTACTCGACCAAGTGAGTAGAGTCATAGAGAAACAATAGCGTAAGTAGATATCCCATGGTATAGAGCGTTTATGTCGCAACTTTTACTGTTATCTCAAGCTGATAGTCCACGTAGTTCTTTCCCGTGAAGCTTTATGACGCTGGTAGTCTCTCATATCGTGCCGTTTGTATACTCTTACCCGGTCAAAACAGTAAAAATTGACAGTAATCGGCTTGAGATAACAGTAAAAATTGCTACATAAACGCCCTATACCATGGGATATCTACTTACGCTATTGTTTCTCTATGGTAGAGTAGAGTTAGTATGCCAGTTACTCGACCACTAACTCTACCAGTGAAAATCAGGCTTAAGGGAATTTCCTTATCTGTTACATGTTGGAGCGACCGAAAATATGAGCATAAATTTGCGAACCGTGACAATGTAAACAATGTTGTTTACTCGGCTATGACAATTGGCCTTGATTGATAGATGGTCGCCCCAGTCACCTCTTATTTATCATCAACTATTTCTCACCCAAGCCCTGTCCTGTCTACGTTTTTTGGCGCTTAACTTTCTCATCAAGTCTTGACAAGAGATCGTGTCATTTATATCATAGAATAAAACAATCTTACAGTGTTACAAATTCCAAATTAATCAGTCCAGTAGTTCAGACGTGATGATTCGTCAAACATAATTTTCCTATCCCATACGTGTATAAGCCAGTTCTTTCCTTTATCTTCTATATAAAAGCGAAATGGCACTCACTCACTGACTGACTCACTCACTCACTCACTCGCAGAACTAAAAATCTACCGGACCAAAATGTTCAAATTTGGTAGGTATGTTCAGTTGGCCCTTTGGAGGCGCACTAAGAACGGATTTGGAAAAATTTTCAAAGATACGCCCAAAATCTGCATTTTTTCAGCGTTTTTTAGCGCTTTCTCAAGAAAAATGTACAGAAAATGTTCAAATTTGGTACAGAAGCTCAGCTAGGGTATAATAATGTTGTGTTGGAAGGAATTTGCAATAACGTCGAAGATACGCCTAAAATTAGCGTTTTTCCAGAGTTTTTTTTATTTTTCTCAGATTTATCGAGAACAAATGAACAGAAATTGTTGAAATTTAGTACAGAAGCTAAGCTAGGGTGTAATGATGTTGTGTTAGGAGGAATTTGAAATAACGCCAAAGATACGCCCAAAATTAGCGTTTTCTCAGTTCTTTCATCAAGTAATAGACAGGAAATGTCAAAATTTTACACAGAGGTATAGCTAGGGTCTACAAATGTTGTGATGAGGTGACTTTAATATTTCATCAAAGATACGCCCAAAATCAGCGTTTTTGTCAGCTTTTCTGCGTTTTCTCAGTACTTTGACTTTCTGATGGAATGAAACATGCTCAAATGAAAAATGCAGACGAGCGAAGACGAGCGAAGCGAAGCGGAGCCCCCTGGCTTGACGGATATGGCGAGAGAAGCGAGCCTGACGGCTAGTTATAGACTATAGATTTACTATAATATTAACCAATGCTGTTTTCCATTAGAAAACAAAGCTGTTCACTATCAAATCATTTTTTTATCAAACAGAACGACTATAGTGAGGTCCACGTTATAATGGCAGTGTTTGATCAGCAATGGTATTGCTATCCTTGGCTATCATTCAACAAAGTGGTTAGCGCTATCTCTTTCACGCTTTGCTCTGTAGCCAGATCGTCTTTTACCAATGTAGAATTAATAATTAATTTACAAAGTATTCCATCTTAATAATATGGAAATTCATTATCAAATTATCGAAATTTGTAATTTCTTGCTTAATAAAATATAATTGATTATTTTAAATGAGAATGGACCGTTAATATTACATCAATAAACCTGTATCATCTACCGTCTATAGAAGGCATTGACAAGACAGAGGATCGGCAACGTAGTTCTCCCACTGCCATTATAAAGTGGACCTCATTATAGTAAATATAATATTTTTCCAGTTAAATTAATTTTGAGTGAAAATCTTGAGGTTCACTGAAATTTTCTATAATAGGCATTGCCAAGACAGAGGATCGGCAACGTAGTTTTCCCACTGCCATTACAACATGGACCTCATTACAGTAAATATAATATTTTTCCAGTTAAATTGATTTTGAGTGAAAATCTTGAGGTTCACTGAAATTTTCGTTCATAATCTATTGCTATTTGTTGAAGGTCTGAGTCAAAGTTCAATATTTTATATGATACCAGTAGGTAACTCATGCTCCGCAAGTGTTCATTTAGAAACTTAACAAACTGAAAACTTGACGTAATGGAATCTTGAAGAATCGGAAATATGCCTATAACCAACCATTAATTGAAAATTTAATTCAAAATTTCAAGTTAATCAGTCTAGCAGATCAGACGAGATGATGCGTCAAACATAATTTTCCTATATCCCGTACGTGTATAAGCCAGCTCTTTTCCTTTATTATAGTAAAGATTATATTTCAGGTATCTTATATTGCGTTTCAAATAACACTTATATGGTTGGGAATTTCCAGATCTTTGCAAAATAAATAATACACAACACAGAAAAGTGTAGAAAAGATGAGGAGGAGAAGAAGAAGAAAAAGAAGAAGAAGAAAAAGAAGAAGAAGAAAAGGAAAGGAACAATGAGAAGAAAAAGGAAAGAGAAGAAGGAGAAAGGTGGTGTCAACTTTTCCTTATCGTAGAAGCGACCGTCGAAAGTCAGGATCGATGAGATGGTGAAGTCTGCACTTTTTTATTCGTCTCTGTCTTCTTCTTTTATTCTCTTATTTGCCTGCACTTCTCCTTTTTCACTTCCTTTCTCCACACGGGGAGAGCTTTTACAAGGAAAAGTCAGTGCTCCAGAGTCCAGACACAATTCCAGGAAAGGGAGACGAAGAAGAAGAAAAACAAGAAGAAGAAGCGAGAAGAAAAATAAAAAGAACGGAGAGAAAGTCATTGCGCGAATCACAATAATTCCAGGAAAGGAAGATGGAGAAGAAGAAGAAGAAGAAGGAGGAGGAGGAGGAGAAGAAGATGGAGAAGAAGAAGAAGAAAAAGGAGGATGAGAAGAACAAGAACAAGAATGAAAAGAAGAACAAGAATTAAAAGAAGAAGGAGGAGAAGAAGAAGAGAAAAAAGAAAAAGAAGAAGAGAAAAAAGAAAAAGAAGAAGAAGAAGAAGAAGGATTAGTAGAGGAAAAATAAGAGAAAAAGGTGGAGAAGTGGGAGGATGACGAGAAGACGGAGAAGTGGAAGAAGAAAAAGAAGATGATGGCAAAAAGGAGAGAATGGTCAGGAAGAAGGAGATAAAGAATAGGAAGAAAAGGAAGAAGAAGACAGGAGAAGAAGGGGAAGAAGAAGAAGAAGTTGGCGAAGAAGGGAGAAAAAGAAGAAGAAGGTGGAGGAGAAGGAAAAGGAGTCGAAGAATAAGAAGAAGAGGAGAAGAAGACAGGAGAAGAAGTAGAAGGAGTAGAAGAGGAAGAAGACGCGAGAAGAAGAAGAAGAAGAAGAAGAAGAAGAAGAAGAATAGAAGAAGAAGAAGAAGAAGAAGAAGAAGAAGAAGAAGAAGAAGAAGAAGAGAAGAGAAGAAGCTACTCTGACCCAGACAGTTGCCAGACAGATCAAGAGGAAGGTGGTGAGAACAAGTAGAAAAATAAGAAGATGGGAGAAGGTGATGAGACGAAGAATAACTAGAAGAAGAAGAAGAAGAAGAAGAAGAAGAAGAAGAAGAAGAAGAAGAAGGAGAAAAAGAAGAAGAAGGTGAAGATGATGATGTTGTGGAGGAGGAGGAGGAGGTGAAAGGACGCGATAGCAATGACAGATTTTCGAAAAAAGCAAGAATTATTTGCATAGCTCCTGATTGGAGGGTAACGGGGTGCAACCCCCAGACTTTCTCCCTCCCCCGCCCTGGGGCACCTCACTGACACCTGGAGGGGCACCTCACCCCCAAACTCCTTCCATGGCTCCCTTCCACCCCGCACCTCACCAAAGGTCGTCTCTATATATTTGGCGGACGCTCTAAGCTCAGACATCACTACACTTTGGAAATCCCAGCCGGTGAGAACTCTTATTCTCTCTCTTTCTCTCACTCTCACTCATTTTCGTGCTTCGAAGTTTCCTCTGAGAAAGCGTCGCTGATTTTATTTGAGGTAATTCATTTTATATCTATTTCTAATCTATATCTAATTTATTCATTTATTTGAATTATGTCCGTGATTTTATTTGTTACAAAACGAAGTATTACATACTACGATACCACTATTGAATAGAAATAAAAATCTGTATCTTTTTGTAAAATAGATCCGTAAATAAATAATAATTAAAATTATTATTTAATATAATTAATAATTGAAAAATCTGGTGTGGCGCACTCACACAACTTTCCTTGCCGTTATGAAAATTGATCACCTGACGCTAGTGTTCCCGCGCATCTCAAGTCTACTATTCAAGTTTTGAGCCAGCTGGTGACAGGGCAATAACGCTGGAGACACACATGAGGTCTGCTATCTCTTCATAGTGAATGATTTAATAGAATCAACAATAATTTGCAATTGAATAATCACATTTTCTCGAATTTAAAGCTTATTTCCAATGTTAGGTGCAAATGTTACTGGACATTAATTGTAGAGATTTTCATGCTCAATCTACTCCACTTGATTTTTTTTGTTTCAATTGTATCAGAAGCCTGATAATTGGAATCTATCTGCGCATTGATGGGCGGAGCTCCTGAAATTTTTACAGATATGGGACTTGTGGCAGTTGATAGAGTTTATCAATGACTATTTTAGGTATGAATTCGATCAAAATCGTTGGAGCCGTTTCCGAGAAAATCACGAAAAACCCTGTTTTCGAAAACATTTTCGCCATTTTAGCCGCCGTCTTGAATTGCATTTTGATCGAAATTGTTCGTGTCGGATCCTTATAGTGAAAGGACCTTAAGTTCCAAATTTCAAGTCATTCCGTTAATTGGGAGATGAGATATCGTGTACACAGACGCACATACACTCATATACACACACACACACATACAGACCAATACCCAAAAACCAGTTTTTTGGACTCAGGGGACCTTGAAACGTATAGAAATTCAGAAATTTGGGTACCTTAATAGAAAGTAATAGGAAAGTAAAGTAATAGACCTACTACAATATCAAACAACACGTTTCTCCATATAAATGAATTCTATATGTTTATTTCATTCAAGTGAACGGAAGTCTCTTAATAGACAGTAGTCGACAGTGATTGGCTTGAGCTAACAAAGAATCGGCTTGAAATTTGGAACTTGAACTACGTATACCATGGTATATCTTCATATTTTTGTCTCTTTTCTGTATATGGCTACTTGTAATATAAATAGAAAATACAAATCTCATTACCCTTTTTGAATTATTTTATAACAGAAAAGTAGATAAATAGTAAGCAATTCGTGATGGATAACAACATTGAAGGACAAAAAGAAACTTTCCAAATTTTTCTCGGTAAGATGCCAACATAATATCTGAGCTTGGAACCGAGGAAATTGAATAAACCAGACCAGCTTGCGTGTTGAGAATGTTGTAGACATTTTAGTTTGTAATGAGCTAATAAGTACAGGCGAATAATTATCATGTGAAGTAATAAACATTCTTTACCAAGTGCAGTGACCATGGATTCAAATATAGTTGTGAAACAAGATAATATTGAATTATTTTCAAATTAACCTTATATTATTAAAATCAAGCTATCAATAGATATCAATCAATTATTGAGCTGTGGGAACCCACCTAGAACTGAAGATCAATTAATTCAACTCTCATCATCTTCCGCCTGCACATCATGCACAAGCCTATAGCTCATGTGAGCATCACCCTCAGCAAGGAAAAAACAAAAGTGGAATGAACTCAAATCAAATCAAAATTTTTATTCACAATACAAACAATTGAGGGTCCTGCCAAACCCAAAGGTTTTTCGGCAGGTGCCCAGTTACAGAAAAAGAGTTACAAAAGATAAATAAACTTAGACAAAATAAATATTACACTCCAAAGATTTATGTATAGAATGAAAGAAAACTAATACAAAATGCGAAAATAAAATAAGAAATATACATCAGATTTTGTTACAGATTTAATAAAAAAAGGGAAAAACGAAAATTTATTAGAAAGGAATGAAATAAAAAGGAAAAGGGAAAAATTGTTTAACATGAGTAAAATTACATTTTTATCGTTGAGGCAGGCGGCAGTGACAATAAAAGGAAAATTTTAAAACTTCAACCAGCAAAAATCGAAAAATTCCAATAATGTAAGCATATGCTGTCATTTTTTGATTGAGTTATGAAGAGGTTCCTTCAGTAGTTCTAGTTTGTGGCAAATATTTCAGAGTTCTATTTACAAATATTTCAATATTTTAAATATTATTTTATACACGGGATGATCATATTTGGTGATCTTATGATCTATATTCTTCAAATACTGGAAGAGTCTTTGACAATATTTGCGTTGACTTCAGATTAGGAAGAGATCTAATTGATCAACAAAAATACTTTTTCCTCCACCTACTGTCAAAAGTACTTACTTTACTCCCTGAAACATGATACTAAAGTGTCACTTTTTCGCTCTCGGTACTAAAAAACAGAAAAACTCCCTAGGGAGTAAAAGTGACTCCATTCAAATAACATGGGAAGCATCTCTATTTTAAACACATACATTTGGAATAGGTCAGAAGGTCTAAGCTCAGATGAGGAAGCATGTAGAGTAGTCATTAAACCAACTAAATTCAAATACCTCAACCAGACATTTGATCGATATATAAAATTTATGTTTGTATGCTGAAATTATTATTACAAACTTCATATCACTATACTAAAAAAAAGTATATATTTTTTTCTTTTATTCCATGTTATCCAAAATATCAGGCAACGAATATTACCTATTAACTAATCAAATTTGAAACGGGAACTTCATCATAGCTGTAGTTTTGGCTGTCATTGTTGTTACAACTTTAGTCGACAGATAGTGCTGTCGGAGGAGAACTGTGATTACAGGCCAGCTGTTTCTGTTTACTTTTTAGATTATGTTGTAACACATTGTTTGGTCACATACGTTTTTAAAAATTATTTTATTTGCAGTTTTTATAAAAATGTAGGTGGAGGAAAAATGTTGTGTATATCACGAGTGAAAAATGTTTTTTCTCCCTCAGGAAAGTTGTTGCCCTCGGCTTCGCCTCGGGCTTCAAACTTTTCCCTCAGGGAGAAAAAACAGCACTTTTCACTCTAGATATACAAATAACTATTTAAACTAGCAGGTAAACAACACGTGCTCCCCAAGGGTACAATTGAGAACTTGACAAATCGATAACATGACATACTGGAATTTTGAAGAATTTAAAATAGGCCTATAACCATCCTCGGTAAATCAAGAATCTATATGGAAGTTTCAGGGACTGGACTGATGTAACCAGTAGTTCAGACGTGATGATGAGCCATTCATGAATTTCCTATTCCCTACGTGTATGATCCAATTCTTCTCTTTATTATTTTAGATTATACAGTTAATATGAATATATTGATATATTGAATAGGCTGCCACACACATAATGATTATGAGTTTTTGATTTCCTTCATCTCTATTTAGAAACCAAATGCCCGATTTGATTTTAATCGAACTCATAATTATCGATTATTGCTTTAAAAGATACAATTAATTTTCAAACATAATGGAAATATGGAATGGAATGAGAACGATTTTGAAATTAGAAATTAAAAATCATATCAAAATTCATAAGGTAATACTGTAGGCCTATGTACACAGACCAAACACGCAACAATGCTTGCTGGATCACTCTAGTCATAACAATTATTTAGAAATGCTGATTTATCGATTTTAATCAATGAATCTGGAATTGCTCGCTTCTACTTTATGGAGAAGGAGAGGAGGAGAAGAATGAGGAGAAAGAGAAGGAAGAGGTGACTGAGGAGGAGTAGAGAGGATATAAGAAAAGAAGAAGAAGAAGATGGTGATGATGATAGATGCTGAGATGATATGCATGGAGGATGAGGAGAAGGAGGATATTGAGTGGGGGGATGAGATGGAGTAGGAGGAGGAGACTGAGGAGGAAGAGAAGGAAGGGGAGAAGAAGGAGGAGTAGGTGGAGAAGGAGTAGAAAGAATAAGAAAAGAAGTAGAAAATGATGATGATAATGATGATGATTACAAGGAGGAGTATGAGGATTGATTGATTGATTGATTGATTGAGTACTTTATTTATGTAGAATACAATATATACTGGCTTATACACTTATATACAATAGCTTACAATACAGCAAAATTATAGATGAATTTACATAATATAGACTAAGAAAATAATTATTGAACTGTATATGATATGAAAAAGCAATTTGTAATTTAATAACTATAGATAATAATCATATTGTTATGCATCTACATAAATTGGCGGAGCTTTGGACATATCAATGTCCATTCTTCGGAAAGAATATTCAAAATATCCTCCCCACTAACTCTCTACCAAAATGGATGAAGAGGAGGAGGAGTAGAAAGAATAAGTGAAGAAGAAGAAGAAGGAGATAATGGTGATCATGATGATGATAATGATGAAGATAGATTCAAAGATTATGAGTACAAGGATGAGGAGGAGGAGGAGGATGAGAAGGAGGACGAGTTGGAGGAGGAGGATCAGCAGAAGAAGGAGTAGTAGAAAGAACAAGAAAATAAGAAGAAGAAGAAGAGGAAGATAATAATAATAATGATGATGATGATAATAATGATGATGATGATAATGATGATGATATATGATTAGTGAAAGGAGGAGGAGGAGAAGGTGGAGGAGAAGGAGGAGTAGAAAGCATAAGAAAAGAGAAGAAGAAGAAAAAGATGATGATGTTGATGATTATGATGATGATAGGTACTGAGATGAGATAATGAATACAAGGAGGAGAAGGAGGAGGAGGAGACGGGAATGGTGGAGGGAAAAAGACAGTCATCAAGTCTACAGTGTTTCTCTCTCCATCTCCCATTCTCAAAAATCATCAAATCATCATTCCTCTCCAGTTTGTCTAGGAGCAGTAACTACCTATCAATCGTATCAAAATCGTCTATTTTGTGTGAATCGGCAAAGACGCCTTACGACGCGATAAACGTGAATTGAGACGGATTTGAATTCATTTCCGCCGCTAACTGTAGTTCAAACACATTTCCACCTCAATTTATACGCGATATTATTGGCTGCGACGTCGTATTTTTCTGAATGCGATTTCCATCGGGTTCCATTCAGGTTTATGCCAGACAGTAATTTACATGATTCACTCAGAATACGGGTGTACATTGTTATGGCTGGACTGAGTTGAATATATTTTTGTCGTGAAAGTTGTTTTTGTTGAACTGAGTATTGAATTGAGTTGAAGAAAAACTATTTTCTCCTTATTGTTGAACTGAGTTGAATATTTTTGTCGTGAAAAGTTTTTCATTTTCAACTGAGTTAACTGTTAACTGTTTTCAACTAGTTTTGAATAGAGTTGAAGAAAAACTATTTTCTCCTTATTGTTGAACTGAGTTGGATATTTTTGTCGTGAGAAGTTCTCCATTTTTAACTGAGTTAACTGTTAACTGTTTTCAACTAGTTTTGAATAGAGTTGAAGAAAAACTATTTCCTCCTTATTGTTGAACTGAGTTGAATATTTTTGTCGTGAAAAGTTTGTCATTTTTAACTGAGTTAGCTGTTAACTGTTCTCAACTAGTTTTGAATTGAGTTGAAGAAAAACTATTTTCTCCGTATTGTTGAACTGAGTTGTGAAAAGTTGTTATTGTTATTTTATTTCATTTACTATATTCGACAATCACAATATCAAATTAATGATTGGAGAGAATCAACAGGATAAACTCAAAACTGTATCTCTCCCTATTTTTGATTAAAATAGTCCGAATTGAACTGAGTTGTTGAATTGAATATATTACCCGTGAAAAGTTGTTTACGAACGTTTTTGAAAAAGTGTCAACAGCGGACAGTTTTGATAGTTGGTGGAGGCTTGAAGAGAGGAGTTCTCGGACAAAAGGTAATTCACTAATATATCAATCTGTAATTTATTAATTGAACGAGCGTTAGCGAAGTTTTAAATTGTTTCCGAACGTTTGTCGAGTTTTCGAAAAGTACGTAGGCCTACAGTGGAAAGTTTTGATAGTTAGTGGAGGTTTGAAGAGACGGAGTTCTCGGACAAAAGGTAATTCACTTAATATATCAATCTGTAATTTATTAATTGAACGAGCGTTAGCGAAGTTTTAAATTGTTTCCGAACGTTTGTCGAGTTTTCGAAAAGTATGTAGGCCTACAGCGGAAAGTTTTGATAGTTGGTGGAGGTTTGAAGAGACAGAGTTCTCGGACGAAAGGTGATTTAGTTAATAATATCGGGGCACCGAGCTTCGCTCGTTTTTTCTATTGATAAACAGAACACAATTCTCTAAAATGATCGTGTTTATACTCTACAGCTGGCTATACGTCAGCTTATGAATTTCGGGGATGAGATATTTTGATTTTCCACAGAATCACTCGCTCACTTTTTACTATCCACAGACGACAAAAGTCTCAGCTGTTTCAGCCAAGGATGAATTATCCTTTTAATGTCGTTCAGCGGGTTTTCTCAAGGATGAGACCTAGTGTAATCGAAATTTTATATCATAAACCCACTATGTTCCAAATTTCGTGAAAATCGTTAGAGTCGTTTTCGAGATCCGTTGAACATAAATAACCAGATATATAAATTCAGAATTGCTCGCTTAATATGATAGGATAGGATATAAATCTGTAATTTATTTAATATAATTTTGCTGAGGGTGATGCCCACATGAGCTCTAGGCTTGTGCGTGGGTAATGAGACGGATGATGGAGAGAGATGGATGGACCTACAGTTTTAATAGATAGATATAAATAGATGGATAGCCTGATAGCCTTAGATAGATAGATAGATAATTTAGCAGCCAATGACCTCCTCTGAAAGGGGTATATGAACTTGTCAATCATTTAAAATATATAACTTGAATTATGCATCTATAAAGCAGATTGTTAAATTTATACTCTCTAAGGTCTACTAAAAATCATCGAGAACTTGAGCAACTGAAAAACTCCTAAATCGAATAATAATTTTTATAATCAGATCTTCATTCATAGACTGTTTGATTATTAATTGATTTGATGATGGACACATTTTTTTATATATTTATTTAATGGTCAAATCGTTCATTCTGTCTCATATTTGTTAATGATTCATTCATTCTCTCTTATACTCATTCATACAGTCAATCATTAGGCAGTCATTCGATCAAGCATACAGTCATTGATTTTTCTACTTATTAGCTCATCCTGCTCTTCTGTTATTCATAACTACTTTCCTAGAGCAATCACTCACTACTGGATCTCTGTGTATTTACTCAATCATAGTTGAAAATCCCGGTTTTATAGACATCACCTAAAATGTTGTTTGTTATCGAAGAATAAATGAATCTATGGACAATAATCATTACTTCTTTGGATACTTTGAAATTGTATCTCCCAGCTAGCAATCCTGGTTTTGAATGAACAATTTCCATTTTATAAAAAACCTGAGTTTTAGAACTCTTTTAAAATTCACGTTCTCTCAATATTAATAGTGGAAAAGTATGGATATGCGACACAGTATATTCAAATTTATGTTTCCAATTCTTACAATAAAGTTTATAGGTGTAGTAACTGAATTCCAATTTCAAACAGCTGAAACTAGTCTCATTTTGTCTTGAAAATTTGGTTCCATCTTCAGTTCAATCTTATCAGAATTCCTTTCAGAAATTCAGAAACTGATCACATGAGATTTTTGAAATTTCAAATTTTCTGTTCCAAGTTTTGCTTATAAAAAATATTTTGAAAATATAAATGTTTCTTCTCCTCATAGAAATCGAGTAGGGCATAATGAAGCATGAATAATTAGATCAACAACAAAGATGCATGATATACGAGAAATAAATTCGAAAAAGGTTGATTGATTTTTTATTATTTCCTGTGAAAGAGTGAGGTTCACGTTATAATGACAGTGGATAGAGACAGGAAAACAGCTTTGATAGTTCTCTGCCACTGACTTCTAAAGAATATAGTTCAAGTATAATGTAATTTGTATCCAAGATATCTATTTGGTGGTGGTAGTTCCTTACGGGGAGGTCTCTCCACAACTGAATTTATAATTGAAGCTGTTAATGTCGCTTATGATTGTCATCTATCAGCCGGGACCGACACGGTTTACGGGTCATGGGACGGACGTTTATGTGCACATCTGATAACACGGGAGAGACACGTTTATAATGGAGTAGTAGCATGGGATATACACGCCCTATATAATGGGATAGATTCCTATGCTATATTTTCTCTATAATGGTAGGTACTTCGTATATTAGCGTTCCAATAAACTTAACTTATTCTTCAAGTATTGTGTCACATCTTTCATGTAATGGTTCTATGTTACAAATGGAATTTTGATGTAATAATAAAGTCTCTATCCCTATATAGTGAGGCTCACGTCATAATGTCAGTAATTGATTAACATTGGTGCTACTATCCTTGGCTATTATGTGACAAAGAGCAGATTGTCCTATCCTCTTCCAGCTTCGCAACGTTGCCAGATCGTTTTTAACAATGTAGAAAGTTGATTAACAAAATATTCAATCTCAATTATCATAATTTATCATTTAGGCTAGTCATAGAAAAATGTGTTTCCTTGACGAATAAAATATAATTTAATCATTTCAAACGAGAATCAACAGTTAAACCGATATCAGCTATCCCCTATGGATGGCAGTGTCAAGGCAGGGAATCGGCAACGATGTTTTCCCATCTTTCTTCACTGTCATTATAACGTGGACCTTTTGCAAAAGTTGTTAGGCTTAATAACTATTTCCTCTCCATTCTATTCTAAAATACTTTAAATCCTCTATGTTTCAGGTTATTTGTTCAGGACCACTATCACTCTACTAATCCTGGTAGACGAGCATCGTGTGACGTCACAATCCAATATGGCGTCTTGCCACCTGTGGCTGCTAACGGCTCTCGCCATTCTGCTAGCACCAACCGGCGTCTTTCCGCGTCCCAGAACGCACGAATCCGCCACACCGGACCAGTTTCCCAAAACGCACGAATCTGCGGATCGGTATCCCAACACTCAGGAGTTGGCTTCAAGGGATTCGTCTCCCCAGCAGTTTGTTGGGTCTTCAAGAAGTGACCGGTCTCCCAAAACGCTCGAATCTACGGATCGGTTTCCCGGAACGCAGGAACAATCTTCCAGAACGCAGGCGTTGGCGGATGACGACATAGATATCTCGAAGGTGCGGAGCTCTGGTCCCAAGTTTTCTTTGGATGCCATTGTTGCCGACAGTCAGCGGACCTCCCGCTACCTGCTGGGGAGTCGCACCATGGAGAGGATGCTGGTCGACTTCCTGGACACCCTGCCTGAGGATGATCTCCGCGCCATGGAGGAGCTTGTGCCTGGCAGTTCCTCGTCATCTGAGGAGGTGGAGGAGGACCTAGATGGAGGCCTGAGTCAGGGTGACCTCATACAGGGCGATATGCCCGCTTCGGCTGAGAACAACGGCACTCAGATGTTGAATTCGACTGATTCTGACGGCAACTACACGGATCAACTGCAGAAGGCTAATCGAGAAAGGTAGGGATCTCCTGATTTCTTCATTCATTTCAGTGTTTAATGGGGGTGTATTACTCGGGAAAGCTATAGTGAAGTCCACGTTATAAAGGCAGTGGAGAAAGATAGGAGAGCAACGTCACCGATTCTCTGTCTTGCCAATTAATTCTATGGACGGTAACTGATAAAGGTTTATTGATGTAATATCAAGGCTCAACTCACACTTATGTGACTCAGGTCGAGAAGAGACTCGACTCTTGTCGAGAGCATGTATTTTCAAATGGTAACA